>NC_051391.1:45464369-45466869 GCF_015228065.2 Penaeus monodon
ACATACATACACTCACAACACACACACACACACACACACACACACACACACACACACACACACACACACACACACACACACACACACACACACACACACTATATATATATATATATATATATATATATATATATATATATATATATATGAATATACATATATAGGTTTCGTCAATGTTATTGTTTGATGATGATGTAAGTGTGGAGGTGGTCGTGTGGTATGATTAGTTTAATACTGGTCCTCCGGTTCATGCCTGGAGTGACCTTGGTTCGAGATATGGACAAATAATAATTTGTGTTTTAAATGAATTTCTCGTTAAACATAGTAATACTCCTTATAAAGATAAAGAAAAGTAACTGGAAAAAAAAAAAAAAAAAAAAAAAAGTTAAAAGGGTTGGTGATATCTGGATATATTTTAAAGTATATAGAATATTTTACTTCACTTTATTTGTACGTACCATTATGCACATGAAGGTGATTCTCTGGAGAACGTTTGACCTTAGTAGCATACGCACCTGTAAAAGTAAAGAAAGGGAATTAGAGACAGAGATATTATAGGTAAAGACAGGTCGAAACATAATGATAAAGACTCTCAGTAATAACATAAAGTAAGGGTAACAAAATGAGAAGAATTTACGACCTTAAACTCTGGAATAATGTGCTTATAACGGAGTGAAAGTGACTTCTTAATTAATCAGATTACCCCCCAAAAAGTGTATGATTCAAATAAACGAGGTTTCTTATCTGAGGATTTACCAACAAATCCGAACTGAGGCATGCACACCTAGAATCTGAAAATAGGAACAAGTGATTTAACCATTATGGCCACTTATATCTGAGCAACCGCTCACACTAGCGCTAGTTTGAGATTGAGATTCAAACATTTCCTTTAAAAGATCGTAAAGGGCCTTTTACCTCAATAGACCGCTATATGCCGTTCGCATACCCCTCTGTTTAGGCGAAACATTAAGAGACAGTCATTGTAATAGTGATTCTAACATATGCTTTTTTCCGTCGTGATTCCCCTCACCCGAAAGAATAACGGTAATCAGGAGAGGAAAACAAAGAGAGAGTAAGAAATTAGAGACAGTGGAAGATAAAGCGAATAGTGAATGAAGAGCATCTACCAATCCTGTTATAAACTCACTCCACACATACACGCATTTGAGGCAAGCATGCCTAGTCTGAAATTGGGAAAACAAGTGATTTAACTATTGTGGGCACTCGATCAGTGAGTAACTGTCCCGTGTACACATGCGCTAGTTTGAGATTGCTACCTGAGGTATTTTATCCAAACGTTTGTTGTGAACATTACATCTTCCCTTGTATTCTCATTTCACACATGTATATATACACATTCCTACACGTAAATAAGTGGGTGGTGTCAGCTTGAGGTGTGTAAGCCACAAAGAAGCCCAAATATACTTAAGCAAAGAGCAACTCCATTATTGGTACCAGCTCCACCGCAGGTCATCCGCTGTGTTCACATGCACACTCAATACCACACACGCACGCACGCAAGCACACAGACACACACATACATACACACACACACACACACACCCACACACACACACACACACACACACACACACACACACACACACACACACATATATGTTTGTGTGCATGTATGTGTGTGTGTGTGTGTGTACATATATAAATACATTTATACGTATATATATATATATATATATATATATATATATATATATATATATACATATAAATGTATTTATATATGTACACACACACACACACACATACATGCACACAAACATATATGTGTGTGTGTGCGTGTGTGTGTGTGTGTGTGTGTGTGTGTGTGTGTGTGTGTGTGTGTGTGTGTGTGTGTGTGTGTGTGTGTGTGTATGTATGTGTGTGTCTGTGTGCTTGCGTGCGTGCGTGTGTGGTATTGAGTGTGCATGTGAACACAGCGGATGACCTGCGGTGGAGCTGGTACCAATAATGGAGTTGCTCTTTGCTTAAGTATATTGGTCTTCTTTGTGGCTTACACACCTCAAGCTGACACCACCCACTTATTTACGTGTAGGAATGTGTATATATACATGTGTGAAATGAGAATACAAGGGAAGATGTAATGTTCACAACAAACGTTTGGATAAAATACCTCAGGTAGCAATCTCAAACTAGCGCATTTTGTACACGGGACAGTTACTCACTGATCGAGTGCCCACAATAGTTAAATCACTTGTTTCCTAATTTCAGACTAGGCATGCTTGCCTCAAATGCGTGTATGTGTGGAGTGAGTTTATAACAGGATTGGTAGATGCTCTTCATTCACTATTCGCTTTATCTTCCACTGTCTCTAATTTCTTACTCTCTCTTTGTTTTCCTCTCCTGATTACCGTTATTCTTTCGGGTGAGGGGGAATCACGACGGAAAAAAGCATATGTTAGAATCACTATTACAATGACTGTCTCTTAATGTTTCGCCTAACAGAGGGGTATGCGAACGGCATATAGCGGTCTATTGAGGT
>NC_051391.1:45474156-45479156 GCF_015228065.2 Penaeus monodon
TTTTTTTATGAGTTAAGCCATCCAATCTAAGATCAGCAGCTTGCCTCCGATAAGGTAACGCCCAATTCAACCTTGAGAAGCAGATTAAGTGCAAAACACTAAGACATTCTAAGTGAGTACTATTTAAACGTACAATCTAATGATATGAAAATACTATAAACCATGATTAAAAATGTGACACACTATCAATAGTATATATATAAAAGAATATATAATAAAAAAATATAAAATATTATCATAAAGTTACATATATATATATATATTAAATATATTATGTAATATATATATATTATATAATATATATATATATAATATAAATATAATATAATATTTATATATATTGAAATATAAAATATATATATTATTTATTATAATAATATATATATATATATAATTATATGATAATAATATATATATATATAATATAATATATATATATATATATACTATATATATATATATATGATATATATTGCATATATATATATATATATATATAATTATATATATATATATATATGAATATATATATATAATATATATATATATATATATAATCATAAAATAATCATTATATATTCATATATATATCATATATTATCATATATATATATATATAATATATATCTATATATATTATATAATATAT
Source organism: Penaeus monodon (assembly GCF_015228065.2). Taxonomy (NCBI): domain Eukaryota; kingdom Metazoa; phylum Arthropoda; class Malacostraca; order Decapoda; family Penaeidae; genus Penaeus; species Penaeus monodon. The sequence continues at coordinate 45,474,806 of NC_051391.1, forward strand.
ATATATATATATTATATATATTAATATAATATAATATAATATACAATCTATAATATAATATATATAATATATAATAATATATATATATATAATATATATATATATAATATATATATATATAATATTATATATATATATATATATATATATATATTATATATATATAATAATATATATATATATAATATAATTATAATTATATTATATATATTTATATATATATATAATGCTATATATATATATCTATATAATATATATATTATATTATATATATATATTATATATATATATATATATATATTAATATATAATATATATATATATATATTATATATATATACTAATAATATAATATACATATACTTCATGTATTTAGTTGTGTGTGTGTGTGTGTGTGTGTGTGTGTGTGTGTGTGTGTGTGTGTGTGTGTGTGTGTGTGTGTGTGTGTGTGTGTGTGTGATATATGATTGATTTTGATATATTATTTATTATATATATATATATATATACATATATATATATATATATATATATATATATTATATATATATATATATATATATATATATATATATATACATATATATTACACTGAAAATGAAAGCAACATAACAAATTTGCAAAATTACCTTGGTTGTCCACCTGGTAAGAAGGATGTATCAAGGGTATTCTGAAGTGGTGAATTTGTTGGGAGATTCAAGAAAATCAGGAAGAAGCAAACCATGTGAACCACATATCCTAAGATCACAATTGGGTCACGTCCAGATTTCACTGTTTTACTTCCAAAGATACCAAATACTCCTCCACCTGGAGAAAAAATAAAATAAAAGAAAAAATTGTACAGTAAATCAAATAAAAAAATTTACATGGATAATAACATCAAAATGGCCAAACAAATCACATTCTAGGTTATAGGTATCAACACCAAGCAAAGCCAACACTTACCCAAAATCTCACCAACACCTATGAACATGCCTGACAGACCAACCAAGCGTTTGGGATCTGGGAACCGCAGAGTTGACCCTAGACAGGCACTGTACACCCCACTGAAGAAGGACAACTCAACACCTGAAAATGTGAACAGTTTTCATTTCAGCCTAAGTCTATGCATAGTTCTATGAACATCCTTACTTGTATATTTTAGAGAAATCATTGTAAAGGGAAGAAATTACATTTGAGAGAGCTTGGTAACAAAATCATAACACATAAATATATCTTTAAAGTGTTAAAAAAAATTGCATTCAGTTATTTGGATTTAAAAAGGAACAAATAATATTTTGAAATTATTATTCTTTCTAACAATAAAAGCAATCAGCAGCCTATGTTCAAACAGTGGTGTAAGTAAGTATTATACATTATACTACACTATTCATCTTACCTGTATAAAAGAATGTAACAGATAAGAGAAGCATATCTTTGGTTTTAAATAGTGCAAAGGACTTCTTCAGCGCCACATATGGACCTCCTAAATCATCAGTGCGGCCGCCTCCTTCAGAGCCAGGTTTGGGCAATATGCACATTACACATACACCAATCACAGCAACAATGGTTAACACTGAGAATACTATCATTCTAGTGTAGGAATCAATAATCTCTTTTCCCATGAACTGATAGTATACAAAGATGTTACCAAACAACAAACTGAAAAAATGGAAATGATACAATTATTAACCAAAACATTAAAAAAAAATTATCAATACTTAATGAAATTATGTAATTTTACAACAGAATAGTTGCTGTTACTATAATCCTATATTATCAAGTTTGCATCACAATCATACTCCCTTTCTTGGTAACTATGCAATTGTGGAGCTGTCTACATGTAGACAAAATAAAAAACAACAACAACAGTGTACAGTAGATGTGCCTAAGACTAATGTGTTAATAACAACAGACTGGTTTACATAAAATGGCAACAAAAAGAAACTGGTCTTATAAAGACAACTTTTTTGGTTTTCTCATTAATCTCATTTTAATTTCTGTATTTCCAAATCACTTTCAAGGTCAAGTTCTCAACGTGGGGAAAGATGCAATTTCTGGTCATCAGTATAGGTATTTTACAACATATGAATAGATTTTAATGTGAGAAAAGCAGAACAAGTATGAGTGAGAACATATAGCTCATGAAAGTATGATATATAAATGGTGCATTTTACTGTTGCAACTTCATCAGAATCACATTTAATTCTGGAGGTACGACAATGAAATACATCAATTACAACTCTTGCTTTTGTATACTGAGTAAAAACTTTTGCACCTTCTCGGCTATACTGAAAAAAGTGTGACAATTACAGTCAGCTTATCAACTATGGTTTCAAACTCTTCTTTGCTTTAGTCCACAGACCTCCTCTCAGAAATTCTAATGGTCCGTTGCTGTTGGTCCCTTTGACAATGGATAAGCTAACCATGTATTACATACTTTTCTGTATCAGTTACAGGACTTCTGAAGTTGTAATTATCAAGTTTTAATTGGTGTTACAACCATCTAGAGTTAATAATATTTTAATCTAAAGAATTTGAGATAATGCATAACTGATTTCTTTGAATCCTTAGAATTATAAAATTAAGACATTCTGAGCCCTGACACATTCTCTATAGCAATAGTGGTTCTGTTTGACCAAACAATTAGGCTAAAGAAAAACTTGAAAATACTATTAAAATTTACCTGCTCTGAAGCATGGCCCAGAAGATTCCAGAGTTACGAGATATTGTTGTCTGGTCTGACATTAAAGTGAGGTAATTTCCTTGTCCAGTCCAAATTAAAGCAGCACCAGCACCCACTAACACTGAGGTTAAATATAAAATCCATGTCTGAGGCCAAAGGAATCCAGCTATGAAGATTCTGAAATAGAAGAAATCATCTCAAACTCTTTTTTTTTCAAAATTACCTATCTACATATTATACTAGCAATCTATAAAGTCTATTTCTATACTATTCATATGAAATTAGATTGAAAAAAATGCCACATAAAACTAATCTTAGTGTCAGTAAAAAATAAAAGCTAAGTAAATTACTGCTACTTTATTATCTATAACAGCTTATGCTTAGTTTTAACACTAGCAAAAAACAGAGAAACACTGTGAATAAGGACACAAGAGGCATTCAGATTAACAGCAATTTCATGTGCTGAAGCCTACATCTCATAAACAACACTTTTCATCTGATTATGCTCGACAAAGATGGCTATTTATATGACTTGCATTTTAAATTGAATTTAATCTTAATAAGCAGTAATTACTCAGACTGTGAATCATGAGACCAAATTTCTTTAAAATGATACCTAATTCTCATTTGGAAAAAAAACTAATTTTAGAAATAAAAAAAATAATAAACACCATAATATGGTACCTAAAATCTGCCTGACAAGATGACTGACAAGTTTAAATGAACAAATACCACATAGTAAATTTCAGTGCTTTCTCATCCTTACAAGATAATACCCAAAGATGGGATGGATAAATTGGTAGGCAAAGTAAAGAGAGAGGAGAGAGAAAGAAAGAGAGAAAGAAAGGAAGAGGGGGGAAAGAAGGAGGAAAGGAAGGAGAGTGAGTGAGTGAGTGAGAGAAAGAAAGAGAGAGAGGGAGAAAGGAAGAGAGAGAGAGGGGGGAGAAAGAAAGAGAATGAGGAAGAAAGGGAGAGAGGGAGAAAGAAAGGGAGAGAGATGGAGAAAGGAAGAGAGAGAGAGAGAGAGAGAGAGAGACAGAGAGAGAGAGAAACAGAGAGAGAGAGAGAGAGAGAGAGAGAGAGAGAGAAGAGAGAGAGAGAGAGAGGAGAGGAGAGAGAGAGAGAGAGGAGAGAGAGAGGAGAGAGAGAGAGAGAGAGAGAGAAGAGAGAGGAGAGAGAGGAGAGAGAGAGAGAGAGAGAGAGAGAGAGAGAGAGAGAGAGAGAGAGAGAGAGAGAGAAAGAGAAAGAAATAGAGAGAAAGAAAGGGAAAGAGAAAGAAGCAAAGGCATTTATTCTAACTACTAAAAAGGATAAACTCCACACAATCCAAGACGTACGCGTAAGAGATCCCGCCAATGATCATAGTAATCTTCGGCCCGAGGAAACTGAGGCAAGACGGGGACAGCCAGTTGAAGGTGGCGAACACGGCGTAAATAACAGCCAGGGATATGTAACCCGAGCCTTTGAAAGTAGGATCTTCATGCTGGATGCTTCTGATAACCACTTGCTGAAAAGAACAAATCACTGTCAGGCACAACGACAAAAAAAGTGCTGAAACTTGCTCACATAGGTCTACTTGTGGTGAAAAGATGAAAAGCCAACTCTCAGGGATTCTTACGGGGTTGGGGCCGATTTGGAAATAATTCTGTTTGGGTGTTGAACTAAATACAAGAAAAACGTTTGAAA
>NC_051391.1:45486656-45491656 GCF_015228065.2 Penaeus monodon
ACCTGGAGAACGCAGACAAAAGAGAGCACGTGAGGCTGCATACTCACAGGGTCGCTCAACCCTTTTCCAGTCCAACAAACATCACTAACTCTGGATATTCAAACGCAAAAATACACGGGAACACACAAACACATGGGTACATACAAACATACAAGCACACTGACATACACGTTACACACAAGCACACAGACACACAAGCCCACAGACAGACACAGTTACACACCAGCTCACAGGTACACACAAACACAAGGGTGCACACAAGGCGAATGGGTCGACATGACCTCCCCCCACCCCTTACCGATTTGAAATTCACGTCTACCTTGCCAGGTCTTCTACAATCTATACTTCGAGGAGCCTATGAGTGGGACACACATCTCGCCTACACTATTTCTTATTTAAAATATGTTCGAAACTAATTAATTTTCATCATTTTACAAGTTTCTTTACGATTACACGAATGAATGCTGTAATTGCTGACACCTGTTCACGGAATATACTAACTCACATAGGTGAGATTTGTGACGTAGTCTGTATTCATGTACGAATGTATGTATTTACATACATACATACATGCTCACACACATATATATACATCATATACATATACATTATATAAATATATATATATATATATATATATATATATATATATATGTATATATATATATATATATTTATATATAACACATATGCATACATACACGCACGTATGCACACACACATACATACACACACACACACACACACACACACACACACACACACACACAACACACAACATAAACACACACACACACACACACACACACACACACACACACACACACACACACACACACACACACACACACATATATATATATATATATATATATATATATATATATATATATACTTTTATATATGTATATATATAATATATTCATTTATTAAAGACAAACATACCCATACATATACATTGAACAACCCTATACAACAAACAATGCTCATAAAATATCACACTAGAAAACCGAACAATATCTCGCTTTTAATTCCGAATATATGTCTCTAGTCCACATACTTATCTTTTAAGCAATAAAGAAATTGCTGTATAAGTCATATTTCACGGCCCAACCCATAAAAACGCACAGCTTAACCCGAATGATGCAACACACACGCACGCCTTGTATATATGTTAACGCACAGACGTATTTTCCTTGGTATCAAAACACACTTTTGACTCTATATTCAGTCAAGTGGAGAAAAGGACGGATCAATTTAGTTTATGATTGATCACATACGTTATACTCTGATTATATATGTTAAAAGAGAAAGTAAACGATAGTCATTCATATTTCTGTTCTACAGAAGTTGATCAGATCTTACTAACATTCTTTAAAGGTATATACTCGCATTACGTCAACCGTCTGGAGATAGCGCTAGAAAAGGTACGTATAAAGCAATAACGTACTGATTAATTTCACAGTGGGCCAGGTTGGTATATAGTAGTAGGAGAGGCGAGGTGGGAATTAAATGCAACGTTCGTTAGGATAAATGTCAGACATTAATATTCATCAGGGCAATTTGAATACGTTCGAGGGATGATTTTAAGATATGTAAATGTACTCTATAGCCATAGACACTGACACAAGCAGCGAGGAACCCAATTATAACATTATAGCGGTGTCTGATAAGAAATATTATCTCTATTATTAGAGTAGTCCTCAAAACATTTTAGACACAATATCTCTACAGCGAAATACGTTCCATTCGGTCTTTGCATTTGAAAGTACATAATTATTTGAAAGTACATAAGCAAGCTTTTCACTCTCTAAGAGGCATCCACCGTCAAAAAACAATTAGACCGCAGTCTGATGACCAACATCTTTACGTCAAAAAGTGTTCGAAGCCCATGCTACAAGCTCCAGTGACCAGGCCATGGTCGGCTCCTGTTTTTGTCAAGTGATTGTGGTCTTGTGAGGCAAACTAGTAATGGTCTTCTGCAAAACAATCATCCGTGGCCTTTTCGATTGCAGACTACCAGAATCATAAATCAACGGTCAGCCTTCGTTCAGAGAAATGCAAAATCAATTGTCTGGTTTTGTTGGATGCATTGGTTCTCCGGTTAGAAAGCATTGGACACATTGCTGCCTGGATTTTTAAAAATCTGCAGGCAAGAACAAGATCGGTGAACAAGTATAAAGAGATAAAAAAAAATCAAATATGAAAGTGCTGCACAGTTTCTATCTGTGTCGATATCCTGAGGAAACCCAACCTAGTTATTACTATTGCACATACCGCACGTCTGAATACATTCTCATATGAGGTGACGCAAATCTAAAGCAAACATAAAAAATATAAGAAGGCAAAAGGACCATACAGACACACATGCTTAATAACACATACCTACACGTGGCAGTGCATGTACAGGTGCAGTGAACATGCCTGCGCAGGTACATAATACGCAGACACGCACAAGACGAAAAACAGAAAAACGTCGAGACTTGGAATCAAGTTCAACTTTAAGAATATGAAAAAAACGGACGATCTAATGTGCTAACAAAGAGGCGACGAACGAGTTCAAGAATCCTGCCCAAGTGACACCACGTCTCAAAAGCCCTCCGGCTTGGACACAGAGGCTGGGAGAGAGGGGGGAGAGGAGGAGGAAAATGGGACGGGGGGTGGATGTTTGGAGAGGATAGGTGAAAAGAAGTGCGGAGAAGGGAGGAGAAAGGAGAAAGGAGAGAGGAGAAAGGAGAGAGAGATGGGCGCGAGGAGTGAAAGAGGAAGACAGAAAAGACACACACACACACACACACACACACACACACACACACACACACACACACACACACACACATATATATATATATATATAATAATAAATATGTATGTGTGTGTGTGTGTGTGTGTGTGTGTGTGTGTGTGTGTGTGTGTGTGTGTGTGTGTGTGTGTGTGTGTGTGTGTGTGTGTGTGTATGTGTGTGTGTGTGTGCGCGCGCGCGTGTGTGTATGCGCACACACACAACATAAATATATAAATACACTGAAAAGCAAATATGCTTTGGAGTTGGCGAGGAAAGTGAAAGCGAAAAGAAACTAGAAGAGAGTGTGAGGGAAAGTTGTGGAGACATGACAGAGGCGGAGACAGCGTGGCACAGAAAATGATCGAGAAATACAGATAAACTATATAGATCATGGGAAACCGCTAACCTAATATAGACAGATCTGGGGTGACAATTTTATTCCCTACGCTGGACCAAATGACTAAACATCTATTAAAAGTTCGCAATGTACTCTGAACAATATTATTGCAAAATATGAGAGGTGGATCAGTCTACTCTCGAGCTCGATGAAAGCTTATTAAAAAACAGAATTAAGTGCTTATTTACCTTCAGTCAGTGCGAAGTTACACCCTTTAAACCACAATTAATTAATGAAACCGTCTTTATCTGAATTCCATGAGAATTTAATCTAAAGGAAACCAAATCTTATAAAGACACAAAGTATGAATGAAGCAACATAAAAAAACCCTGATATTGACACACTAACAAAGAGACATGTACGCAGGAATGGTACAGAAATAGGCGTTTTTGATAGAGCAAAAAATGGGAAATCGGCTTAATAAAGTACAAATAAATGGCAGAATCAATCATCTCCATCATATTACGAATAGATCATCCACCTGAAGAGACGTATCATGTTCGTCGAGGAGCATACGTTATAAGCCTCATAATAATACGTAAAAATATCAAACAAACGCAACATTACGACTGAAAAGGCCACAAGGATTGCTCCCTGACTCGAACCTAACGCCCTCTGCCCGTGCTGGCGCTCAGGTCCTTCAGTCCTTTGGGGTAGATTACATGTATATTTTCTGAGAACAAGGAGGTATGCACGTAATTCTTGTTTAATAGAAATATTGAGCTCGAACAGTTGCCTACAGTGCATCGGGTAAAGGTCGCTGCTATACTAATTCATGCAGTATTTTTGTGTATATTTTGTGTATTGTTTCTATGGTGAATAGAAAATCAATACCAATATCAATCACAACTCAAAACACCAGAGCACAAATCACATTCTCACGCGCCTACTATAACATGTAGCATCAATGCCTTGATAAATAAGGAATAGGTTTCGATACCAATTCAGAAAGACTCAATGCTAACAACAAAATGTTTTTCACAAACAAAAAGCAAATATCACAGCGTGTATGAGAGGTAATGCAGGGTTAAGCCCAGAAACTAAGCCGTTAATTCACATAAAAAAATGTAATGGCTGCCTTTTCGAAGGAATTTCAAACAGAGGAAAGAGCTACGCAGAACAATGAAAATAAACGAAACAAAAACAAAACACTCCAAAACCGAGCAAGTCATGACCTATTTGCTGTTTAGTATTCGAGACCTGAACGACGCGACTGGTTACGATTCCTTCTCTAACAGACTGCTCCTACTGCTTTTTTTTGAGATGACGTTAATTTATAATTAAAAAGAGGATGGCGATCACACAGATCTCTACGTGCGAGAACACGACCACCGGGCACTTCGGAGTAAATATTATTGTTACACTTAATTTGGCCGTGTGCATTGCCCGCCATGCATAACTTATGCTCTTGCACTCCGAATAGCCGTGAGCTTCACTTCCTTCACCGCCAGGGCTCCGTCCCCTCTCGCGCCAGACTGTCACAATAGGGCACGACTTCACACATGGTTCACTTCCGGGGATGGCCGTGCCCACGTGTCCTGCCCGCAGCCGCCGTGCACTTACACGCGCCCGGGCAACCTGCGCCTTTCAACACTCGGCACGGACTGGAAACGAGAGAGAAAGCAGGAGGCTGGCGGAAGAGGCTGAATGTAGTCGGTGCAGGAGGGCCGCCTTCACACTGCGTTTCGGGGGATTCGAGGCAAAAACTGCCGTCACGATGTCCCAGGGCGAGGCCGAGAAGAATGAAAGCTAAATGTCATGCGAGCTGACCAGGTTCTATGTTGCATAAATTGGCTGGTGTAAAAGTTATTACGAAAA
>NC_051391.1:45501656-45514156 GCF_015228065.2 Penaeus monodon
GCTTGAAAGAGGTGAGGAATAGTTTACATGCACCTCTGACTACGATCGTCATTAACTTTTTGTTCAGATTTGGAAGGATTTCGACGCAGACTGATGTATCGACAACCACAGTTTCCCCGCAATGGAACAAATGCTTACATAGATCTGAACAATGACCTATTTTAGCCCACTTTTCCTCTGACTACCTCTGTCGCCTACTATAACAATATAGGGCCTGACGTCTTTGCTACAGGTGGTTCCGGCGAGACGCGGTGCCGACGACACACGGCTGCCAAGGAAGAGCACACTTGTGGCTAGGGTTAAGGCTGACACTTGAGTGCGGCCGGTTGGGCCTTGCTCTCTCCGGCCTAGGACCTGTAGCGTCACCACGCCCCGCACCAAGGACAACGACTGAGCTTATCCGTCGCTGAGAAAAGCCAAAATTTCGAGTTTTCTAACGGAACCACAAGGTCAGCTGCTGATCAAAATCTATGAGGATGTCAGCAAAGGGATACCGCAGGTGTACGGTAAAATCTGCGTACGTCCTGCTGTCAGCACAGTAAACGTGCACTGGGACCAAGTACTGAGCACTGCAGAATATGAACAGTACGCCTCATGTTACTGGTTACGGATACACTGTAACTGATCTTATACCATTACTCGTACTAGGGCAACATCACATCATTAATACCCTGTAAAAATAAAGAAAGAAGAAGGAGAAGAAGAAAAAAAAAGTACAGTGGGTATCTTGGGTACCTCGTGCACTGGGCACTACTATCCCCGACATCATGACTATCCAAACTTGCCAAACCTATGACCTTAACACTACTGCTTCTTACACCACGCAGCGCGCCCTCGTCCGGATGCGAACCAAAGAAGACGTAATAACAACAGCGGCAATATGACGGGTATTGAAATGGCGTTAACCAGATTGTAAGTACAAATAATTCACATGTAAAGAGTGATAATAATGATAATAATAATACTGTAATAATATACAACAAAATAATAATAATAATAATAATAATAATAATAATAATAATAATAACAGTAGCAATAACAATAACAACAACAATAATAAAAAATAATAAAACAACAACAACGGTAATAATAATAATATTGATGTTAATATCAATATCAATAATAATGATAAAAATAATAACATGTCAAGTGGTACATTTTGTATTTTGGACGGTACCCTATTCGCATTGTCGATGACCTATGCCAAACTTCGCATGTAACATAAGGACTTGGTATACACATAAAAAATTATACTGCGTCACTGTTGGCTACCGTAATAAATACAAACTATTTATTTTTCTTCTATCAAAAAATAATAAATAAATAAATAAATAAATAAATAAATAATTAAAATAAAAAAAGTATTCCAAAACCACGACAAAATGTCTCATTTCTTAAAATTCATAAATTATGATAATGAGCTATGGTCTGCAACCGTCACATGAGCGACCGCGTAATACGACGAAAGCGTTATAGGTGTTAATTGTGACGTCAGAGTTAATACTCTGGAGTGCTACGTGCCACACTGGTCAACTTTCCGCCAAAAAAAGAAAGAGAGAACGAAAAAAAAAATCCGTTAGACACTTCAAGGCCACTGAGTACAAAAAGGGCCCTACATAAGGGGAGACTCGGCCATTTTAAGCTCAGTTCATTCGTCCCTCCCTTTCAAACAGGTAGTGAGTCTTATTTTACACTTCGATTCTCCAATCACTTTCACCCTTCCTTGTCTTCGGCCACCCTTCACCCACTGTATCTTATCCCTCGTTGCACTCTCCCCCATCCTCCCTTGTTATCTCCCCCTCCCCTCAGCATCGTCGCTCTCCCCCTCCCTCCCGCAACCCCTTGTCCTTCGCCCTGTTCGATCACCCTCCCCCCCTCGAGACCTAACCCTTGACTGCAACGTTAAGGCGCTACTGTTCTTCCTTCAAGTTCTTTCAAAACCCATCGAACGCCTGTTACCCTACACGTCTAAACTTTATCGTCTCTCTACCTACTCAATAACCCACGTGCAACCTTTCAGTCATCTATCCTTTTACAACTATACTGCCTCAATAATAAACTGAATCAGAGGAATGATAATTGTAATGGCGCATTGAAATCTTTACCCGAGTATGATAAAATGGACCTGAAAGACCTGAAAAGGAGTCAACAATCAACTCTCCCGTAGACTTTTCACGGTCCCGAGGAGTAACTGACGGTGCGTAATAAACTTTTTTTAGTCAAGTGTCACGCATACAGTGACATACTTCCTACCACGATATTTTGCAAAAATATCGTTACAACGATTAAAACAAAATCTGGACAGTTGGTGTATGGAGTTGCTGAGGAAGCCAATGATGAGCAGCACGATCTAACCAACCCGGCTATTTTATGTTGATCAGGCAGGATGTAGACCTTTAGAACGAGTACATGAACATGCAACGCACGCGTCCTGCACCTGACCTACGCGTTCTCTGTCCCTCCCTTGGCATGTCACAGGGTTTGGCTAAGGTTCTTTTTTTTATAAAACGAACTCTGACGATATTTCTGTTCGTTATGCTTTCGGCAGTTCCTATTTCCAGTAATTTACGGAATGTAAATGAGGAAGATTGTACATGTACAGTGTTGATCTATTTGCTGTCCTGTAGTTGCAGATGTCAGAATGCACTAAGATATTCTTCGAACTGACACTGGTTTTCTATTTTTATCCAAACTGAAGTCTGTCCTCCGGTAAGGTCACAATCTCCACAGAACACTTAAGCAGACAAAAAAAGTAACATCGAGTTTAATTAATTCAGTTCCCCCGGCATTCACTTGATAGCGTCGCATATTATGCAGCTATACATTGCTAGTCTAGGTTTAAGTTTAGGTTACGTTAGTCTAGGTTTAAGTTTAGGCTACGTTAGTCTAGGTTTAAGTTTAGGCTACGTTAGTCTATGTTTAAGTTTAGGCTACGTTAGTCTAGGTTTAGATCAGGTAAGGTTATTGTTTAGGCCTATGTTAAGTTTGGGCTTTGGTTTAAGTTAGGGCCAATTAGGTGCGCAAGTGAAACGAACAAAAAACAACATTCTCTTGTCATTCTTCAACATTTTTTTAATACGTTTCGCAATGCTCACACATTCTCCAATCCGTTCTACTATAGTTTTTTAACTGCAAAAACTGGCATCACGTAATAGAAATGTTATGTGCTATATTTCTAAACATATATAAACGTGTGCATATAAGCCTATACATCTACAAACAAGACTACAAACAAACAAAATAGAAACAATCAAATAACAAAACACATGCACGCGGGCACACACGCACAAGCTCACACACATAAAGGAATAAAAGAGAGAGAGAGAGAGAGAGAGAGAGAGAGAGAGAGAGAAGAGAGAGAGAGAGAGAGAGAGAGAGAGAGAGAGAAGAGAGAGAGAGAGAGAGAGAGAAGAGAGAGAGAGAGAGAGAGAGAGAGAGAGAGAGAGAGAGAGAAAGAGACAGAGAGAGAGAGAGAGAGAGAGAGAGAGAGAGAGAGAGAGAGAGAGAGAGAGAGAGAGAGAGAGAGAGAGAGAGAGAGAGAGAGAGAGCCATGCACATAATGAAAATTACATACAGAAATTTTTAACACTAGAATCAACAGCAGTACAAATAAAGTGATGTAGTAATCAATTAAGTACTGTACTACAAACTAAATGTAAAAAATGATGTTGAGGTTTAAATAACATGGCAAAAAGAAGTTGGGTCACAAGAAAGGACTTTTGCTTGGATAACTTCCTACTTTCGGTACATGGAATCATGATGACCAAAACATGTTAAGATGTAATTTGCATCAAAACCTATGGAAAATAAATATCTCAAAGTCTTTATGGTTAGTTTCTAAAATGACATCAGTGAAATTACAGGAACCACAACACAAAACATAAACATGTGCAACAGAAGCAAAGATACATTAAAAAATAAGACTATACCATACCACCTAATACCAAGTCAAAGCAGTGTGTACTAGCAATTTACATGTTTAAATAAGCATATGCAAAATTTACTGCTTTGATAGATAAAGGTGTGACATTAAACAAATACCAATGCCAGTTGGATTAAATGTTACATCCATGTTTAATGGAAATATTGAATAATTTTCTAGAAATCAAAACTGCATATCAGTGAAAAGAAAACAAAACTTTGGCTGTCCATCTATAGTAATAAAGTCAATTGGAAATTTCAATCTCTCATTAATTTATTTAATTAAAAATATCATAGAAAACATTGAATCCAAAAAAATACTGTAACCAAACTATACCAAATACAAATATGTCTTGACTGATAAAATATTCAACATTTTTTTTCTAAGCAGAACAATAGTTACTCCTTATATTCTCACTGACATACTGATATGGAGCAAAAAACTGCCCTTTTTAAACAATGTTATGGTTTACAATTAATATAAACCAAAAACTAAAACACTCATTTCCACATTTACAACTGCAAGCACAAGTTATACCTGTGATTAATGTAGACAAGTACAATTAGAGATTCAGAGGAACATGATACTGTATGGTTTCAATGCCTTGTACACTCCCATACAATTAAACACTTAGCTTTAATTGAGAAATGTATAAAAATAAAAATAAATTCCAATTACTTCTAAAAACATATTTCCGAGATCCTTCTGTCTCTACATCCTACATGTCTCATTATATAAATATATTCCAGTGGTTACTGTTTGTAGTCTATTGCTTGTAAGGAACTCCTTGTAAATTAATAATACTTTGCAATGGCTTTAAAAATTATGGGAACAAAGTCACTTTTCTTCATATGTATTCAAGGAATGATTAACCTAAATACAAAATGCTCAAATGAAGAGAACAAGGAAAAACATTTATGAATATATTTAAAACACTTAGTACTGTCAAAAATATATACAATAAACACAACTACAGAAACATCAGGAACCTCTTCAAAACAGTATATAATACACAAATATACACAAGAACAGTGAATTCAAAGCAGCAACACATTTTCAAACATTTTGCAACAAATATTGCTTTCATATTATCCCAGAACTTAAGGCAACACTTACCGTAATTATAGAAATTGTTTTAAATGCTGAGAATAATATCAAGAAGGAGACAGACAGAAGTATAACAGCACAATATCTTCTATCTGGTAATCTTGTCTGTGATGTGGGAGGGGCAGCTGTAGAGTTGGTATGTTCATCTTCACATATATTGCTTGGCTGACTATTAACCACCATATCACCCTCAACATTAACATCAATCAGGGATTCTTCTGTTTGCATTTCCATTATTTTAACTTTTTTCTTTTCCTTTTCACATTCAAAGTGTGGTCCTGTACAAGAATGGCAAAATACACTTCCATGTTGTTATGATGAATCAGCAATAATAAAAATAATAAAAAGGTGGTCAGACATCTGATGACGCATAGCCTCAGCCCACTAATAACTCACCACCTACCCGTGTGCTATGAATTGTTGGGTCCTAATCACTTACAGCAACAGAGAGGTTCAAACTCCTAAACACTAGACCAGTATTCAGGTGCCTTAGCCCACTCAACCACTGAGCTCACAATTTATCAACCAAGCTACATAAAATTGCTGGTTAAACTTTCTGAGAGTTATAATTCAATTTGAGAACTGATATTCTATATGATGAAGCATCTCAAAGCTCAGAAGGGAAACAAAAAGAAGAAACAAGAAGATTTAGTACATCAAATTCAATATCTAAGTAAACCTATCAAATGCAAAACATTCCTAAGAAAATTGTTTTTCTATGAAGAATTCTTATGGCATGGTTTTCTCACCAATTTACCAAGAAGACATGGTGTGTAAACACATATTTATTTTGATCACATAAACTCTCACATTAACAGGAAACTAACTTGCCTAGCAACACTACAGTATCTCCAGAACCTTTAAATACTTATCTTGAGTCACATTGAAAATTGTTGCATATTGCAGTTGCCATTTTGCCCAGACAATCAAAGAAGCTGATACAATTAGTTCTAACAACAATAAGTATTTCTACCTTTCTATATACATATACACATATATACACACAAATATATAAATATATATACACATAGATTACATATTCCATGCAAAATCTCTACTGACTGTTACTAACTTTCAGAGCAATGAATACCAATAATCTTATCAGTCTAATCAGATAGAATATGATTTGCCACCTGCCACAGATGTCTCATTGATTATCATACAGACAGAAGACTAGCCTATCTAATACTGAACAGTATATACATCTAGTGTGGTAGTGGCATTTTATATTGAGCCTGATAAATAATGGTATCTGTCAGGATTAACATATTTTATGGTTGTGATGCACTCTCATAATACCTTAGTGAGTAAGAATTAAAGCATATATGATTTCATAATATGACAATTGGCAATACTAAGTAACAGGTGAGTATCACTTGTCCCAGTTCAAACAAGTAATTATAATTTTTAAAGATGGAGCGTTGTTATAAAATGTTTGCCGTTTTGCACATTTCACCACATGAGCTTATGTCTATTTATGCCTCCAGATTAAATGCTCTAAGTTCACTCTTATATCAACTTAAATTCCATAAAATAAATAGTACTAGTAAACATTATATTGATTTAATTTCATCAAGATTTCAATGAAAAGTAGATTTTAGTGAACAGAATAATCTAAAATCAGTGTGCCATTTAAACTAGTCTATATAATTTTAGTTTAAAAATACAAATATTCATACATGGACTCCCTCACTCATTGTATCATACAAACAGACATTCTCATAAATATACACACACAATTATGAAAGCACTTTAGCACAAACAAACATACAAGCACATATATACCTATTCATATCCACAAAAAAAGTAATACATTAGTAAGTTTGACAGTGCAAAATATAATTAGATAAAAAAAAAAGTTTTATTTCACCACAGTGTATTTGTTAATAAATAATCCCTCTGGAGGTTGTCAAATTTCCAATAGAACCAAACCAACTATAAACTATGCCCTCAAACTGAAAAGACAGTCATGCAGAGACAATATGCTGCCAATTAACCATGCAGAAAAAAAAAAAAAAAAAAAAAAAAAAAAAAAAAAAAAAAAAAAAAAAAATCAAACATACCAGACCACACTCACCGTCATGATGCCGTTAGTGTTGAATGCAGTAAACACAAGCATGAATGCCACACCAAGACCCATGATATACGAAAGCACTTTTTTATCATTTTGCGGTACGGGTATTTCATGCTGTCTCTCTGTCAGGGGATGTCTTTCAGCTTCTATGTCCCAGTCATCACTTGGCCCTACTGTCTCATTTCTTGATGCCCCACTAATTTCCGAATCATCTTCCTCACCAAGTAGACGTTCTGTGTCCTCCATATTCTCAAACTCTGCACTCCAACTTCTTCTCCTGAGATAGCTCATTTCAATATCATTTGTCAAACATCACTGAATACGAGAAGTTTTTCATTGTTTTATTATTCACTGAAAACCTAAGAACAGTCTTAGGACAGATAGACCATTCATCATTAGTAACATTAATAACTTTTTATCATGATGTAGAGTATGAAATTATTTTCTCTTGCTGTAAATTTATATGCTGAATTTGCATTCACATATATGAGAACTGTTAAATGATTATATTGATCAAACTGAATGTTAAAAAGCCTACTATCTTGAGTGCATTTCATCTGCACAAAAAGAGCAAACTTCCTTCTTTACTTCAATACCTCTTCACATAACAATAATGTGGTTTTCAACTAAAGAGGATACTTCTCTGAATTAATGATCAGGACTCCTTAGTTTTAATTTCTCTATTATATGATAGTATTAGTGACCAACTAATCTACCTTTAATGTTCAAGAACCACAGATACTGATAAAGTAATATTTTGAACAGTAAACTTGTTTGTATAAATTCAATCTCTTATTGTACCATTTGAGGTTAGAGAAGTGTGCATATGACAGAAAAATACATGTTTCAATAAAGTGTGTCATCTGCTTATTCTTTAACTCAATGGCCCAGTATGGTAAAATATGTGCCATGTTCACTGTAAATCTAGTTTATCAAATATGTTAACACATAGATAGCTCCACATTTACTTAGTCAATATGAAGTCAATCATTAGTGAACCATATTCATTGTGGTAAATGTAGAAAAGGTATGATTGAGAACAAATATCTGTATTTAACTTATCTTCATCTGAAATACATGTATGCATGTATTTCTGATGAAGATATATTTGAGACCAGTTAAATACATCTCTTGTATTGTGAAGGTATTTGTTCTCATTCATACCTTTTCTTCAATTTGGCCTATCTCACTTAATTACTCTTTCCCTTCATTTTTTATATATACATATTTTTATTGTTATTAGTATTTTAATGACATTATAATAATCATAATGTCAATAATAATAATGACAGTATTAATATCAACCCTATATCACGTTGAAAATATAATGTCTACTCTAGTACTGTTTTGAGAAATGTCTCTTCCAAGAGATGGCTCCAAAAGTACTCGGCCACCAAGGAGTTAATTTGAAGACCTTGTAACCTCACCTGATATTACTTTTTTTTCTTTTTTTCTTTACTAAGACTATGAATATCAGTGCTGTTATTATTAATCTAGATATTATAATTATTATAATATTATTGACATTACTAATATCAACATAAGATTAAAAAAAAAAAAAAAAAAACCCAAAAAATCAAGGAAAAGGGTAAACAGGTGAATTAGGTAGTACTAGAAATTAATCATTGGTATATAAGTGGAGCCATCTATGTGTAAAGACAACTAATAAACTAAACTCACAGTGCTCATGGTATATACTTACATACCATCCCCAGTAACTTCAGGCTAATAGCATTAGAAAAGGGGGAAAAAATGCAAATTCAAGGAATGGGGATATCAGGTGTGATTACTAGGGCCTACTAATTGACTTCTTGGTGGCTGAGCACTTGTGGAGCTATCTGTGTGCAACAAAATTCACAAAAAACACAGCAGACAGTACAAACTCCTGGGCTGAATGGGTTTAGCATTTATATATCTATCTACCTGTGCATTAAGCACACATCCTATTTATTACTTTTAGGAAAATGCATACATGCAGCTATATCTAAGCTGTGTTAGGAGAGCAACTTCTTAATACTTAATATTTTACTTTGTGTGAAACTGAAGAACACAACAGAAATGAATGCATAGTTTCTGTATGTTTCATTTCTTGGTAAAGGGACTTACACATTCACAAAAAATACTAATACATTAATTTAAGCATTTGCAAAATATATATATAGTACTGCAAATAATACTGATTTATACCAAATAAAACTGAAAGAAACAATTCAGAAAGCGGTAACTGCAAAAGATTCATTATTCATAATTTCAAAATTCCAAAATTGTTGTAATATTTACAGATTTTACCTGGAAGTAGGCCTTATTTAAAGATATTTCTTTTACCTATATATTCATAGTGAGAAGAATCTTAAAGCATCTACAATGCTGCATTACAGCATTCTTATCATTATCAATGTAAGTTCTTATTTAGCAGATGGACACTGAGTCCTTAGGCTACCTAGAAGGAACTCATGTACAAAAATGGGACTTGCAAGGGTGTCCTAACTTAACAGAACTTGGATCTGCTGAGAGTGATGAACATTTACAAGATACCTGCTAGTTTGCCACTGGCCTCCACACCTTTGGCACTCCAGGAAAGGCCAACAGCTTCCACAGCAATTCTACTATTAGGAAAGAACTTGTAAATCACCAAATATGGAATCAGAGAACACACAATGGATGCTTCTTGTCCTTTGCTGTGAAACAAAGCTGCAGAAGCCTGAGCAGATGCTTTACATTTATTATATTGAGTTAGACATCAAAATATAGGTCATTCGTACATCATAATAAGCTTATGTAATCATGAAAATATTACATCCCCCTCTTGGCTTCAAATTAACTATTGCAGTTACAGTGAGTTTATCTGACTGCTGAATTTCCAAGGTCTTAAAATTTAACTTAACTACTAGCATTCAAGACAGCTAATTACAGACATGCAAACATTAGTTCACTGACTTATCTAAAGGGTTAGAGTTTCAACCCCGCACAGGCAATTTAGGCAATTGCAATTAATGTTATATCCATTACTAAAGACATGTAGATTATGGATACTACAGTGACTTGAGTAACCTTATGAGCAAAAGTAACCCATATCATATATATTCTACTGCTTAGTTTAGAATGAACTGCTCTGTTAAGAACCTAACGATGTCTTCTATTCACCCTAGAATCAAATGCTTCTGGTATTTTCATCATATGCATATTAAATAAAAATGAATGCCTTCCCACCTGTACTTGACAATGACTGCTTGATTTTCTGCCTTGTCTCCACGGCTTTACCTAGTGCTTCTTTGTAGTTACTTTTATTCTATGAACATAAAAAAAAATGATCTACTATCATTCATAATTAGAAAGTCATCTTATCATCAGCAGGTACCACGCAATGCTTCCATTTCTAAACGTCATTACTTTCATGTGTTTTTCCCCAAGTCTCGTGATATATCGTCGTGTCAAGTCGATATCGATAGAAACCAAAACAAACAGAACGCATAACGTTATGAATTGGAAATAAAATTATAAGCTATGGTATATAGATACCTGTCTTTTTGATTCGTAAAAAATACCCAAAATATAACATGTTATCTATAGATGTTTAAAAATGTTATACCGCCTTTTTTATAATACATCAATATATAATTCGCATTCTAACATACAGAGCGACGAAAGTTCGCCCAGTAGCGGCGGGTTATTCAAGCCGCCCACAGGAGGCACGAGTTTCGAGCAAGGCAATAAAAAACAAGATTTTCTTTTTCCGCACTTACCTCAATGACACTCATAGTCTGGAATGCTATGAAGGAGAACATATAAGCTAATCCCAAGAGTAAAACACAACAAAATCTCCGATCCATCTTGATATAGGCTTGAGGAGACAGATGCGAGGAAGAGAGACACCAGAGAGTACAAGAGATGGACTAACAACAGGTAGGATGGTGTCGGGTCTGTTCACTGACCCACTCGAGGATGGTGCCACATACGACCTGATATGTGTTGGTGTGTTTACTTTCGTTTTTTATGCATACCATAGGTTATTTAAAAGTCTGTCTACTCGACATACGGTAAACGTTTGTGTTCATTTCTTATGTACATTATTTTTATTTTCACAAATGTGTTTTATTACGTCTTAGAGAGATGAGCACTACTTGGCAACACGTTTCCATTAATTTCTGGTGTAAATTATTCTTATATATGAAGTTGGTGTTTTAAGACAATCAATTGGAAATTCTTGTTAATTTTACGCTCACTCCCACTCAGATTTTTTTTTATAATCCACCATCTGCTTCTCCTTTCCTTACACTGCTCTGTTTGTCTTTGTTGCTCTCTGTCTGCCTCCCTCCCCCCCCTCTCTCTCTCCCTCTATGTCTCTCTGTCTTTGCCCCCCCCCCCCCTCTCTCTCTCTCTCACTCTCTCTTTCTCTTTCTATCTTTGCTTTGCGTTTGTGTGTGTGTGTGTGTGCACACACACACACACACACACACACACACACACACACACACACACACACACACATATATATATATATATATATATATATATATATATATATATATATATATATATATATATATATATATATTTCATATCATTTATCTTTTATATTTGCCATTTTATCCCTCTCTGTATTCTGCTATCTCTTCTCTTATCTCTCCTCCTTTCTCATCTCTCCTTCTTCCTCCTCTCTCCTCTCTCTCTATCTCTCTCTTTCTCCTCTCTCTCTCTCTCTCTCTCTCTCTCTCTCTCTCTTCTCCTCTCTCTCTCTCTCTCTCTCTCTCTCTCTCTCTCCCTCTCTTCCTCTCCTCTCTCTCTCTCCCTCTCTTCTCTCTCTCCTCTCTCTCTCCTCTCTCTCTCTCTCTCTCTCCTCTCTCTCTCTCTCTCTCTTCTCTCTCTCTCCTCTCTCTCTCTCTCTCTCTCTCTCTCTCTCTCTTTCTCTCTCTCTCTCTCTCTCTCCCTCCCTTATTTTGCCGTTTTGTTTGTCACTACCCACAACCATTCTCCACATGGGCACAAACAAACACGCAAAAAAGCGCACACTCTCACTAGCCCTCCCGTCCTCCGTCCTCTCTCTTACTCTCTTCATGTACCCACGCAAGTTCCAGACTCTCCAGTACGACCTAGACGAACATACGACCACCGAGTCTTAACAAGTATTGACTCATTGTTCTCTACCACTGGAATCTCGACTTCCAGAGGCTTGAACGAGGTGAAAGTTTACTGTAAACAACTGCTGATGGACGTCTTTAGGTAATATATCTATGTCATGATGTGGCCTTACTGATTCCAGTTTAGACTGCCTAACTATTCTATGTTTTCTGCCAGAAGGGAGGAGGAAAAGTGTGCTACTCTTGCGGTTAGAGTAATGGCAAGATATTTGTTTTCCTTTTTTTGAGCGGTTTTGTGCATGTATTATGTAGATTATCC
>NC_051391.1:45529355-45541855 GCF_015228065.2 Penaeus monodon
AATGTTATGAAAGGAACAAATAAAAAAAAAGTAATATTGAAATCCTAATAATTTATTTAGCAATACTGACAGGAAAAGGAAATTTCTGCTCCATGCACTCAAGGTAAAAATCATTTTACTGTGAGCATAAAATGTCACAGACCTATCAGTACGGAAATCAGTGCCAATACCTTGCTACGGGTCTTTCTCATAATAATCCGTTTACACATTATCATAAAGGCTATATCATAGATATGAACTTTGACATTCCTTGCTCAGAAATCCTCTCCAAGACCTGCATTTCCTCTCTCCTTACCTCGAAGCTCATCATTGTTTTCCTATTCTTAATCTCAAAATCCTCACACTCCCGCTCTACCTGATGACACAACTCTGCCAATATATCAGATTTTATTAGCGATCTCGAATGCTAAAAAGAAGCTTACGGCTATATAAAGCGAGAGTTACTGCCTTCAAACCTAGACGGAGGAGATGCGACCCTCCTCGCCGGCGGTACGCTTTAGTCATGAATCACTTATTTTAGAGGGCGTGCTTTTGCCAGGTTGTTACTCTGGGGATAAGACTATAAGGTCTACTTGTAAATTCTGCCAGTCATGTTAACCGTAGAAAGATTGAAAATCGAAACTACTTCAAGAATATTTTTGCCCTATTATTATTATTACTGATGCGATCAAGGTATACCAATAATATTAATAATAGTGTGGTTATCTCATCATTACTTTTACAGTTAAAATCATCACCGTCACCTTCACCATCATCATCTTCACCGTTATGATTTTCTTCGTCATCACCATCATCTCCACCGTCACCAACAATATTCATGATCTAGTGGTATTTTCGTGAATGTGAAGTATAGCTTTGGCACGCTGATCCCAGGAAGTGCTCGGTTATAAATCTCTTGGAGCCTTGTCTTGCCTAACAAGAAGTTGGGCAGACTTCCCAAGTAAGTTGACAACAACACTGACTTTGTGGATAAAAAATGTGAATTTTGGATGAAAATCAGGAGGAGGCCAGACAACTTTACCTGACTTTAAGCTTGACATAATTAAGGTTTTCTTGTTAGTATAATGGTTGTGTTGAAAATACTTGACAATATTTTGGGTACAAAGTTATTATTAATATTGTTGTTATTTCTGCTGCTAAATAGCCTCGACTGATCAGAAACTTTATGTGATGGAAGATTTTCAGGAGGGAAACTTCATGCGCAATATGTGGTTGGCGACGATTAAAACAGGCATGTGGCAATGAAACAAATGACATTATTGCAACTCCCTTCATGCTGCAGCAACCTCACCAATGTCAGCAAGTGGTCACGCACATGACAAACAT
Source organism: Penaeus monodon (assembly GCF_015228065.2). NCBI lineage: Eukaryota > Metazoa > Arthropoda > Malacostraca > Decapoda > Penaeidae > Penaeus > Penaeus monodon. The sequence goes on from NC_051391.1 coordinate 45,530,682, forward strand.
CATTTCCGGCAACAGATATGCAGAGTTTCACTTTTGTCATGTATCATTATTAGTAGCATTATTAACGTTTTATTCCCGGTAAAGACATAGGAATATCAGCTACAGATATGTTAACAATAAAGCTAAATGACAATGGTTATAATAACAGGCATAATTACGATAATGACCTGATGATCTTATTTTTACCATCACTGTTCCCATTATTACTATCATTTCTGGGAATTATTATTGTTGTTATATTTACTATGATCACTATTACTAACTACCAATATGATTATCACTATCAATATTTTCATTATCATTTAGTAGTAGTAGTAGTAATAGTAGTAGTAGTAGAAGTATCGCCATCATTATTATAATTATTACCATTGTTTTTATTATTATTATTATTACTATTATTATTATTGTTGTTATTTTTATTATATCATGATCATAATCATCAACATTATTATCACGAATACTGTTATCTTCATCATCATCATCATCATCATCATCATCATCGTCGTCGTCGTCGTCGTAATCAGCATCATTAATATAATTATTGGTTTTATTACTATTATTATCTTTATTATTATCATCATTATTGTATTTTGTAATTATAATTACTGTTACTATTATTTTTATTACTATTATTATTATTAATATTATTTTTATTACTATTATTTTTATTATCAATTATTATTATTATTACTAGTAGTGGGTAGTATCATTATTATTAGTAGTATTATCATTATCATCATCATCATCATCATCATCATCACCATCATCATCATATCATCATCATCATCATCATCATCATCATCATTATCATTATCAATATCATTATCATTATCATCATCATTTATCATTATTATCATTATCATTATTATTATTATTTATTATTATTATTATTATTATATTATTATTACTATTATCATTATTATTATCATCATCATCATTACTGTTATCACTATTATTATCATTGTAGTAGTAGTAGTAGTATCTATAATTATTACTATTATTATTATTATTATTATTATTATTATTATCATTATTATATATTATTTTTATTATTATTATTATTATTATTATCAATATTATTATCATCACCATTATCATTATCGTTACTATTATTATGATCATTATGATCATGATCATAGATATATTATTATTATAATTACTAGTGGGATCCGTGGATACTTCAAAGAATACTTTCCTTAAATTCACTCTTCCCCTTCCACTATAAGCCCTATAATAATAATAATGATAACTATAATAATGATAATGATAAAAACAATAATTTAATAATAATAATAATAAAAAAACTAATAATAATAATAATGATAATAATAATAATAATAATAATAATAATAATAATAGTAAAATGAGAAAAGTATTATTATTATTATTATTATTATTATTATTATTATTATTATTATTACTATTATTAATATTATCATTATTATCATCACTCTTATCATCCTCATCATCATCACCATCAACATCACCATCACCATCACCATTACCATCGCCATCACCATCACCATCACCATCACCGTCACCATCATCATCACCATGACATAATGATGACAATATTTACAGCAGAAAATGTGATAATGACTCTATTATTGAAGATGGATATGATCGTTTATTTAAAGTGTTATCCTTATTTTCATTATTAACCCTTATATCATTCAAAACAATGATACAAAGAACAATAAAATTTAAAATATCCCATTTAGAGAGAGAGGGAGATTTCCTGTTGATAAGAACAGTTTCCACATCGAAGAGAAACGACACGATTGGCAATTAATCTCTTCATAATTTCTTCATTTTACTTAAAAGACAGTAATCAACGTTTCTTTTAAAATCTTCAGATATAATCGCTCCGAGAAGACTTTTATCGGGCATCGGGTATTTCCACGGAGGAAAGTCGCTCAGCCGACAATTAAAGTAAACAACCTCGGGAAGCATGTAAAAGCGACGTTAAAACAAAGAGGAGATTGCACCGTCTGGCCCCTCCCAACCTACAAGCTCTAACTCGGATTGTTCGCGCGGAGCCTTTCCATTTCTCATAACTCCTTCATTTCGCTCAAATTTTCTGTAGCACTAAAGCCTTCACACTCGCCAAATGGCTGATGAGCTGCAGGCGTAACAGGGTAATAATTCTTGCTGCAGAAATGAAAAGCCAACATTAAGCTGAAAATTGCTCTAAGAACGTGAGCAACAGCGGGGTTCCGCTCTGATTGGCTGAGGACGCTCGCGCTGTTTTAATGGACTCTGGCCCACGAACACATAACGTGCAGAAGGAAGTTCTCGTCTTGCCTCATTTGAGTACTTAAACGTTAGTCGCTGCGAAATGTGCGGTTTGCTATCTGACCAGCGCCATGCGGTGCTAAAGGGGACGCTGCCTCAAATTGGGACGCTGCCTCAAATTAATGCGCTCGACTCCATAAACTAGCGAAGGGAGCTGAAACGCTGAGACAGGCGACGAACTCGAGGACAAAATGGACGACAGTGCAACTTCCAGTTCGGCAGCTGCAGACATTTAGTCTAATTTCGCCTTATTATTCATGAGGTAACCTTCACTGACTTTATACAATAAAAGAACAGTGCGTCTTAGTAGGATAGAAGCGTCTTATAATTTCATAGGTATAAGGCTGGCGCGCGTTGCGTGCGTGCGTGTGTGTTGTGTGTGTGTGTGTGTGTGTGTGTGTGTTGTGGGGTGTGTTGTCTGTCGTGTGTGTGTGTGTTGTTGTGTTCGCTGGCGTGTGTGTGTGTGTGGTGTGTGTTGTGTGCTGTGTTTGATGTTGCGTGTGCGTGTGTACACAAATATAACACCGACCATATATGCATGTAAATATATATAACATAATAGATTACATCTTATATATATATATATATATATATTATATTATATTATATAATATATACTATATATGTGTGTGTGTGGTGTGTGTGTGTGTGTGTGTGTTTTGTGTGGTGTTTAGATATACTATGTATTGATGTGCATCTTTCTTCTTTTAATGGTAGGTTCAATGTCTTGAGCCGCTCGGGTCAACAGCCCCCATGATACTTTAATTGTAGTTTTCATGTTTGTGATTGAGCTCTTGGAGGGAGTATCGTGGTAGGGTCCTCTGTTCCTTTTCCACGGAGAGTGCCGGGGGGTTACCTTTTTAGGCAAATCATTCTCTCTAATGTATTAGGGTGGGACCCAGCCTTGACTGGGCTGGCTTGGCCACCCAGTGGCATAGGTGGGCAATCAAGGTAAGTTCTTTGCCCAAGGGAACAACGCGGCAATTCATATCTAAACACCCTTTCATGATGTTAACCATTCACTATTGGCAAGGCATTGAGATCATTGATTTGAGGAAATAATGAAGTGCAAAAAGAGAATTATTTCCTCATGAAGGCGTTTCAAGGTGATGGCTCCAGATTCAGGTGAGAGAGGGACAGAGAGGGGGTGGCAGCTAGGGACAGGACTATGGAGGAGCAAGAGAGAGAGTGGGGGGCTGGCGTGACAGGCTAGGACACAATTAAGACAGAGAGATAGAGATGAGAGGACAGAGGGGAGAGAGGGAGGGAGGGAGCGAGGGAAGGAGGGAGAAATAGAGGAGAGGGCAGCAGGACTGAGGGGTACACAGAAAGGACAAGAGAAGGACCATTGCTTGCTTTCGCTGAGATTTGCGAAGTTCTGGGTTCGCCCGGGCCTTTCACTTATGGCACGGCTGTGTCAGGCTTTTTATGGCTGTCTCCACTGTTGGTCTGACCACTCGGTGCTTACCGTGGCGGGTTGGGATGTGCCAGCAGGCGCTCCTGTAGCCGTGGTTGTAAGCATACTCGCATAATCTCTTTAACAGCCACGACGGCTGTGTTCTGTGGGGTTTGTCTTTAGGAATTTGCGTGGTGCACGCAATTCTCCAAGTAGCTTGTATCAGTGTGAGCGTTGCGGGCTCGCCGGCAATGCATTGCAAACACCTCTCGTCACGTTCATGGTTTGTATGAATCTGCCCATGCACAGTGGTAACCTATGGCGCACACAACCCTAAACACCTGTTGCAAGGGATGAATTCTGGTACCTATGTTGTTTATTTCACGAGCAGTGACAGTGGATTTCATAGCATGTGGAATGATGAGTAACAGCTGGGCACAGAGGGGGAATGATAGTTTCCTCCTATTGTGAAGCTGAAGGAGGGGAAGAGAGTTGGACACGAAAAAACCGACACTTCCTCCTAAGTAAAATTAGGGAACTCTGATGTTATCAGGGTGATTTTGGGGGCATAACCCAGGTACGATTTAGGCTAAATCTGTCAGGTAAGATTCATTGCCTATGATAACTATATGGCTTGGGAAAACCAGTTTATGATAATTCTTATAAAATGAGCAAGCATACCTTTGTCGTATTGTGCCACGATGGTTGTTCAGGAGGTAGATGTTGACCGTCTGTCATGGCCGTGAGCGCTGCTGAAGACCAGTCAAGGACGGACTCATTTGGAGTCTGTGTTGTATGAAACACGTGTCCGTTTCGGTAATGGAACGTGTCTACACAGTGATCCCCTGATAGAAACTAAATATGCATGTTAGAGAGGAGGCGTGTATGTTACCATCAATGGATATTGTGGGCAATCACTCTCGATGACACAAAGAATTGGAGCCCTGCAGTGTGGGTAAAGGGATTAGACCCGATCCGGATGGTTGTTGTAATATGTTAGGATCCCAGGAGGGGTATGGTATGCAATGACCTCTGGGTTTATGCCATTTTAGGATAGGCGTAACAACATTCACAGGTCTTTTGAATTTGCCCAGTATAGGATGAAACGAGAAATATATCGGAGGTTTGTGCACAAAGGAGGCGAAGCTTCGACAAAGTCAGGGTTTCTGTGGGGAGTCCATTGCCCTTGGAAATAGTGGTTCTTTTCTGAGCTGATGGGTATTAGCAAAATGGCTGTGCGAGACAGCATAGGAGTTGTTTGCAAACACAGATCGTTATCTTGTTCTAGGAGTTCTCTGAATATTCTGTGTCTTAGGATTGTGTTCATGGGGAGAGCCATGGATGACCTTTGATAAGAATCTGTTTTTTGCTGTAGTTTAGGATTCAATCGTGAGCCAAGGAGCGAGAAGGGTTGTATCCCTAGGAGCGTTGAGGACATTCGCCCAACATTGGGGCAACAAGAAATGACACGGCGGGATTCGTTTTTGGGACTGTCTCCACAGCGGTCATTTATATCTTTATCTTGATAGCCAAATCAGACGCGAGGCGGGGAGGCATTTAGGTCTTTTTTTTACAAATGCTTTTTGTGGTTTGTGTCATGACAGCATGTTACAGTTTTATTAGAATGATATTAGTACTCTGTGTCTGGCCCAATAATGAAGTCTTCACTCATTTAATTCATGAAGACAGGTCACTTGACATTTGTTAGGTCAAGCCGGTACACCGGGAACTCCTGGCAGGAAGGAGAGGGTTCAGGTCCTACTTACTTACACAAAGGTAAAGGTGATTCAATGAAAATCACTCCAAGTCACAATTCACTCGGATTTTCCAGAAAGTGTGCACTTGAATCTCGTATAAAAGCCATGGCCTCTGGATTTTGGCTGCAGAGATCTTTAGTCTGTCCTGCAAACACCCTCGGATACAAAGTCCAGACAAACGCAGGGCTTGTTTAGGCAGTGTGGTCCAGTGGAGATTGATAGCAAGATCGGTCTGGCATTTTAGGGGATGATCTTGCACCACACTGGGAGGTTATTGTTGAGGATTACAGGACATAGTGTGTTTTAAAGCCAGGGCTGGACTGTAGAACCCCACCTGTGGCGTTCCATTTTCTAGGTGGCATGTGCTGTGATAGGTGACCTTGGAATTTTGGCTTTGGCTTGTTCTTCTTTTCGAAAGTAGTCAACCTATCCAAGCCAAAGAGAAGAGCTTTACCTCTGATTTCCTTTTTGGGATCAGGCTCTTTCCTGAATGGCAAGAGGATCTTGCCAATTCGAAAAGCCTCCTCCAGAGTCAAGGAATACGCCTCAGATGCGGCCCGTGGTTCATTGTGCTCAACGAGCGTGCTATGCTGTGCGCTGTGCTCTGCCCCTGGTGAACCCGTTTGAGGTGTTTCGTGGGGGCTCCCATTTCCATTGGGAGCCGGTTCAGTTACCATCCTCTCGGTCAGTCTTGGCCAGGACACGCTAGAGGAGATGAGGATGGGGCGGGCGGCCGGGGGGGGCCTCTGGGGTACTCCCCGGCTCCTTTGGTTTAGGGAGATGGGAACTATGGTAGCCATCTCCAGCTCTGGGTGGTATGAGTGGAAGTTTCCCAGGACCTGTTGATGAGTTGCAGGGAATGCAAGCTCAACTACCAGTCCCAGGCGGGAGATGATGGGGTTACGACGATCCCGGTCATCCGCCCGGGGCTTTCTAGTTGAGAACTGGGCTTATGTGCATCTGCTTGTAGTTCCCTCAGAGAGAAGATTTAACCGTCTGAGTTATCTGGGTCTCGGCTGCCTTTCCTCTGATGTGAGCAAGTCTGTCTGTTTGTAGGCGTTCTTGTCTTGCCCTCAGTTCGGCTGGCAGGACTGTCGATGCTCGTTTCTCGCAGACGAAACTCTTGCGCCAGTCTTTCTGCCTCTGCCTGGGGGTCGTGGTGCGTGCATCTCGGGGGCTGAGCGGCTGGTGGCTCGCTTGACCCGTTGCCATAGCTCTCGTGCGAGGGGTGGGTACGGTGATCGAAAGACTCACACCATTCCAGCCACTTTTCTGCCTCACTCTGCTGGCAAGTTTCCTTGGCCATCCCCTCCACGCCTCCCCTTAGGTAGGGCTAGGTTTGTTCGGGGGTTCTTGCGTTCGGGAAGGAAATGTTTTTCGGCACATGTGTTTACCATGTGTGTTGGACCCCCTAAATCTCGTCATTGAAGTACCCAGGCGCCCTTGTGACTCCCTGGGGACCCAGGCCGAGTTGGGTATGGTCAGTGAGGCTGCCTCATTCAATGGCATTTACAAGTCTGGCTTTGTTAGGCACTTCCACATTTGGGCTCTCTGTGTGGGTTCATTTGATTCTCAGAACACTGGGCCAAGGCGCTCTGGGAAAATGGAACCGCCTGACAGTTGGCCTGTCTGTCTTCATCTTGGATTCGGTCGTGGTATTTCTGCTGGGCCATGACTATCCATGAGGGTTGTTATCGTGCCATAATGGTCACTAGTGACGGGTCCACCTCATCGACCCGACAGAGCCAATCCTCTCCACCCAGAGTCGCCAGTGGCCAGGGTGAGGTCTAGCGTAACCCTCCCCTCCATGCGTTGGCTCCTGGCGTTGAGGAAGAGCGATCCTGCGGGGGATATGTCTCGGCTACCGTTGGCTACATGTGACGGCCAGCCGCATCCGGTGCTTGCCCTTGCAGGGAGCCAGGATGGGGTGTGTCCCCCCCCTCCTGTGCATTGAAGCACCCCCCTAATGATCACTCGGTCGTGTGCTGCGGGAAGCACATTTACCGGCTGATTGTCTTAAAGCTACTACAAGTGTGGGCCCGCCCTTGTACCAACGTTGTTACAATTTCACCCGGGGTCCCCCGGCCAGTTGAAATTCTAACGACGGCAAGACAGGATTCAACATCGTCTCCACAGTTGCGGTGCATCGGTCTATATGCGGAGCAGGGAATTGTTGCCTTCACCTAGGGTCATCAGGCCTCTTTGTGCCCATCGGAACGTGGCGGCAGCGCGTAGACGTTGATTACCCTGAGAAGCGAAACAGCTTCCCCCGATGATAATGTCTCCGGAGCATGATGATGTCAATGCTCCTGGATCGCAACTATTGCGTGAGTATGGCCCACTCCTTGAGGAGAGAATGCCACCAGATGTTCCACGCCAGAATACTTAAGAGTGCGTGTCATGATGTTACTAATTGATAGTTTACATCAGAGGAACATTCGTCGCATTCGGCGTTTGACGGTCGGAGTCTGGACAAACTCCATTGTTGAGATCCTCACTGCTGGAGGATCTCTCTTTCGGCTGTCAGGATATGTCCCTGGAATCACAATGGGGCGGTTGGAGAGCCTTTGGTTCAAGGCGCTGACTTTTCGTTTTGATTTTTATTTCTCGGCGCCCAGGTGTTTCTGTGCATTGGGATGGCCTCTGCCTGAGGCAGGTCAGCTTCTTCTGATTCGGATTGTGGCACTGACATTCAGCTGGTTAGGCTCTTGCCTGTGAATGGCATAAAGGCCCTGGCCCTAGGCTCTGCCCTGTGAGGGGCAATAGGCCTGGCTTGGAGAGGGGAGGGAATAGGGCGAGTATCGACCGGCATCGAGGGACCTAGGATTGGGCTGATTTTGGGCCTTCTCAATCTCATTTCACTTTATGCTTTTCACCTCCCGGTCTGTTTCAGTGTCGTCATCGCAACATTGGCAATGCCTTATCGCCTCTTCCTCTTGGTCCTGGAAAAAGGATTTACTGCCACTGCTGTGACCACTAGCCAGTGATCAGGATCGACATGGTCCCCCCTCGTCAGAAGAACATGTCTTCTGGGTACTGGGGAGGACAGTGTGGTGCTGTTGGAACCTTTCTCCTGTGGTGCCTCTGCACTTGGTTTTAATTGGGCGGAACTCCTGATTGTCGGAGATCCCGGTTTCGGATGGGGGGGCAGCTTCTTCCTCTTAGGAGGTCGGGTGAGGAAGACTTTTCGCTTTTGTTCATCCCCCAGACGTGGGTTTCTGCCTGGGGGCGGGGCGGCTAGGAACAAAGTCTGGTCGCTTCTTAGCACACCTCTTGCCGTTTGAGGGCGCCATCCTTTCCTGACAGAGCAAGCCAGGCTCAGGCCGTGATGCCCTCTTGGCAAAGTTAGGACATTTGGCTTGTTTGGTGGTCCTTATTTTCTTCTTTATGGCCTTTGAATGCACACCCTCAGTATTTGTGTGCCCTGCTACAGGGACACCACATTTTGGCTTGGCTGTAAGTGAGCCATGGTGGGTTTGTCCACTACTTCTGGCACTTGAAACACCGAAGTGAGTGGGTTTCAGGCACATATAGTGCGTAGGTTGTGTAGGTACCCCAGTTACACAGATCAAGGGTGGATCTGGGGTACCTTTCAAGTACCAGGGACTTGCCTGGTTGGAGTCTTCCCCTTCGACAATCGGGAAGCCTCACGAACTGTGGGTGTGTGATGTTATAACCTCCACATCGTTGGACTGAGAAGCCAAGTGCACCATCTTGAATTTTCTCCTCGGGTTCAGTGGCTGAGGGCTCACTTTCCTAACATCTTTTTAAACTCCTCTGTCATCTCTGCGAGGAAAACAATAGGGTGGCTTTGATTTTTTTGGCGAACGTATGATAATGCATGGTCTCGCTGGACAAAAAGGGATCGACAGCCGGATTTTTTAAGCTGGCTCTCCAATGCCCTTTACCATTTGGTAGGCATTGTCGACGGCATTTCGGGTTTCAACGGGGACCTTGAAGTGCGGAAAACGCCTTGAGGGTCCAGACTCGCAATTCAGAGGTCGGACTCCGGGCCTCGGCTTCGTTTTCCGTCAGCCCTTCGGCTTTTGGGGCTTGCTCGTGGATGACCAGCGTTTCGGTGGTTTCACGCTGGGCCTCCTGATTCAGTAGTGGGGGTTCGTCTTGAGTGGGGGTCTTAGAGCCCTTCCTGGTCTGGGGCTGGCCTGGATTGGCTGGGGCCAGCACGGAGAAGAGAGTCCAATCTGTTTGCGACAAGCTGATGGACAGACATGTTTTGTACCCTGATTTATTTGTCTATTTAGCCGCCCATCTTGGCAGCAGGTCATGACATCGTCATCCTGTGCTCGGGGTTTTCTTTTTGCCACCCGGAGGCCCACATCAAGGTGCAGGGTGGTTGCCGTTGGTCTGGGCCTTGCACTGGGTCGTCAACAGTAAGGGTCTGTCTTGTGGGGGATTTTGGTTTGAGTTTTCCATGTACTTGGCCAGTGCTTAGTCCACTCACGCACCCACCCACCACCGGAGTACCAACCAGGGGAAGCTTGACGTGCTTAGAAACCAATATCTAACAGCAACAGGGGGGTGATGTAGTGGAATATACGCAAGCCAATTAAGCCGATTGCACTGGTACACAAGGACGGTGTGGGTACCAACGCCAGCATGACTGCTTGACCCTAGCCTCCCCCGAGGGAGCCAGCCGATTACCTGACCGGGCCTGGATCAGGCCCCTGTCTTGGCCAGAATAGAGGAACCAAAGAGGCGTGTCTGCTAGCTCGACAGGGCGTACTCGTGTGCCACGCGCACTCGCTACAACCTCCAGGACTTCCCCGTTCTCCCAGCTCACAAGGGTGCCACGCTACGGGCAAACACGTGGGTAAGTGTAAACCTCTGGGAGTTATCCCAGAGGGGGATGCCCTTCACCTACAGGACCTCCATGGATGGAAACACTTGTGCTCCTCCCTCAGTGATGGAAGGGAGGCTCTTTTCATTTTGTCCAGGCAGTCCTCTCCCGCTCCTCGCGGAGGGGACCTGTACCCTTTTTCAAAAGGTTGAATCTCCTCTTTTCTCTGAAAACCGCCCAAAGGTTTTGTTTTCACTTCATTGAGGAAAAGACCGGGGGGGGGGTCCGCACCTGTTCCTGTCAGTTCCTTCATCCCTTCTGAAAACAGCTGGCCACAGACTGTTTCACCACAGTGAGGGAGTCGGAAATTAACATTTTTCCAGGAGGTTCCTATGGCCAGGGGACGGTTTTGTGAGGTGGATCACCTCTTCTCTCTGAAACATCCAAAGGATGTTTCACCTCTGTGAGAGAAGGTGTGGGTTCTGTACCCTGTCTCCAGTAAAGACTCCTTTCGCCTCTGGAAACAGCCAAACCCACAGACGTTTCCAACACGTTGAGGGAGAATGGTCAGAGTGACTTTTTCCCAGGAGTTCTTTTTGGTCAGGCCGGGTGAGTTTAAACGTGAATCCCTCTTCTCTCTTGTAAAACACCCAAAAGTTTCACCTCAGTACGAGAGTAGAGGGGTACCTGTACCTGTTTCCAGTAAGTTCCTTTCATCCCTCGGAAATAGTTCAACCACAGACTATTTCATCACAGTGAGGGCAGAAAGGACTAACTTTTAATCCAGGGCTACTTCCTATCACGGGAACTTCTGATGTTCTGTCTATTTGCAGCTGCTATTAGACAGAACCTGGCTTGAAGGCCTGACAAGTGGGGCGCTACCTGCCTATCGCCCTATTCGAAAAGAACAAAGATGGCAGTCATCAGA
>NC_051391.1:45549355-45571855 GCF_015228065.2 Penaeus monodon
AATCATAATGATAAGAGTAATAATTTTAACAATAATAATGATAATGATAATAGGCAGTAGAAGAAGGAAATGATGATGAGATTAATAATAATAGTAATAACATCTGATAATGTTATAAGGTAATAATAGAGGGGTAATGATGAAAACTATAACAATAATTATTCTTGTACTACGACTACAAGTACTCATGATAGTAACATATATAACAGTAATATTGATGATGATAATAATGATATAATAGTTAAGATAGTAAAATAATAACAATGATGATAATAACAACAACAACGATAGTAATAATAATAATAATAATAACAATAAATGAGAAAATAATAATATCAATACTATTAATGATGATGTTGAGTATGATAATGATGATGATAGTATTCATGATGGCAATGATGATAATGATAATGATTGTAATAATAATAAATAATGATTACAGGACGTTTCATTTAATATTGAAACTAAAATCCTTTTTACCTAAATTATCCCGGATAGTTTCCAACATTCCAATACCCAGTGGACTGGAAAGACGTGTAAATGCGACCACAAATAAGGTAGTCGTGATGATACGGTATGGCTTTAACTTTCGTGAAATCAGTATTATTCATCCCGTTGTATCATATTCTTTATTTCCTTATCTAATGCATGATAACATTCCTTTATCTACATCCCATGATCGTCTTAAATATGAATAAAATATAAGTAAATATATAAGCACTATACTATGTAGTGAATATTGTGTCTTACATAATAAATGTGCTCGAAGTATACGGGAACGCACGTGTACAGTATGCATTAATTATAAATTCCTTGTCACCAGAAAAAATACAAACGTTTCACAACAATGTCCATTCCTTTTTTCTCAAAATAATCTCACCCTTCAATAAAATATCGTAATGATATAACCATAATGATATAACCATGGCTTTAACTTTCGTGGGGAATATATTTATGTAATCACTGTCCTGTACCCTGCTTTATCTTCTCGGCCCGTTCTCCTCTTTTTCCTCAACATCATGATTAATAATGATATCGTGATATTATTGTGATAGTAATAGTAATAATGATAATAATAATGATGGTGATTATTATTATCACTATCATTATCATAATCGCTATTCTTATTATTGTTATTATCACTAATGTTATCATTATAATTATTATCATCATCATCGTCTTCATCATTATTATTGTTATTGTTATTACCAATTATTACCATTATCATTATAATTACTACTCTTATATTGTTATTATCATTATTATTATCATCATCATTACCATCATTATTATCAGTAGAATTGGTATGAATCAGAATTAATATCTTCACAGTACAATATATGTATTTAACCGGTTTCGAATATCTTCGTAAAAAATACATGTATTTCTGACGAAGATGTATTCGAAACCGATTAAATACATGTATTTCTGATGAAGCTATAATATAAACCGGTTAAATACATGTATTTCTGACGAAGATATATTCGAAACCGGTTAAATACATGTATTTCTGACGAAGACATATCCCAAAACGGTTAAATACATGTATTTTTGACGAAAATATATTCGAAGCCAGTTGAATACAATAGTTGTATTATGTAGATATTCATTCTCATTCATACCTTTTCTACATTTATCGCTATAAATACGGTTCATTATTATCAGTATCATTATTATTATCACCACTACCATTACTATAATTATTATCATCATCATTATTATCATTGTTAACGTCATCATTCAATGAAAATCACTATTCTGCAAGTATAGGAATTACTAAAGCATATCAAAGTTATTCTGATTATACACATCAAATTAATTAAAGTTTTGGTGACACTTATGGAAATACATTCCAAATCCTAAACGTAAATAATCAAGCAATCATTTATTATCATTATAATAACCTTTGCAGATATATCGTTCGTGGAAACATTATCGCAGACACAATGAATGCCGAATAAGTACAAAGATTTAAATGGCTAAAATTTAAATCAAAGATTCGGTTTTAACATAATATACATTCAAAATATCGGACAGAAATTAATGATATCGCGAAAAATACACGTGGTAAATGTTGACCATCAAGCAGATAACTAACATCAGACAAGACTTTATTCTAACCTCAATAGCCGCTGTTTCATAATAGCATTTCGAAGATTTTAACAGGTTAACAAGTGCGTTAATGTTTGCATACATTTCTGTAAAAGAGTTCATCTTCATCTAACTATACTTATTCGTATTCATACATAAAAAAAAAATCATTATTATTCATCCCGTTGTACCATATTCTTTATTTCCTTATCTAATGCATGATAACATTCCTTTATCTACATCTCATGATCGTCTTTAATATGAATAAAATATAAGTAAATATATAAGTACTATATCATGTAGTGAATATTGTCTTACATAATAAATGTGCTCGAAGTATACGGGAACGCACGTGTACAGTATGCATTAATTATAAATTCCTTGTCACCAGAAAAATTACAAACGTTTCACCACAATGTCCATTCCTTTTTTCTCAAAATAGTCTCACCCTTCAATAAAATATCGTAATGATATAACCATAAACTTTTTTTATGAGAAAAAATAACAAACGAAAGAACTCGAGGTACTGTGAGGGTGAAGTGCGGATTAGCAGCAGTTGGCAGGCGGCGCAGGGAAGTCGCAGCGCCGTCCTCCGTGGTGGCGACTTCGATGCGGACGCCGTCAGACGATGCAGAGAGCGGTAGGCAGACTGCTGCTACATTTTCCTTCGTGTGCGCCTAGGTAATGAAGTGAAACTGTGTATTCAGACAACAGATATTGTGATTAGAAGGCTGTGACCTGATTTGATAGGCGATAGGTGTTGACGATGGGATTTTATGGAGTTATGGGGTAGTAATGATGAACAATGTTTTATTTCGTATGTTTACCTTACATGTCATAAGTTTTCCTCATTAGTATATTATTCTCTGTGTTATTCAAACGTACGTGTGCTGAATCAAGGGCTAGGAGTAAGATATCTCGTAGGAAATCAATTGTACTTTTAATTGCTGATAGAAATAAACAATAACACGTGCGTTCATGTTTACTGCCGACGATAACGCGACTTCGCGACAGGAACATATGATCGCGAATAAAGAAATTGTTGATTGATACTTCCACGACAAATTAAGTGAATATCCACTCAGATTATTTCACAAAAATGTCTTAGAATATTTTCATAGAAATGTATAAGCTTAGCGTTATTGAAGCAGATGGGTGATATGCAGGTAATCTTCTGATATGGTAGAGTTTCTAGTCAGATACATAGTCCTTTTGTGTCTCCTGAAGAAAACAAAGTGTAATTTTAAATTCATAATTTGTTAGGAACATAACCATTTGTGGCTGAGGTTTGATCATAGTTGGTCATAAAAGTAAACATGTAAAATAAATCAGCTTAAAAAAGGAGTGCTGTATTCTATGATATCTTACTTTTCATAAAAGTCATGATCCCAGGACTTTTCTCTGTTTGTGTGGTGGTGGCATGCCTTCTGACACCTGTTTGCTGAAATAAGTTATAAAATCCTTTTTTTTGAAATTACCAAGGATTGATCATTGCAATTTACTGTAGTTGCTTCCTTTTAGTTATGTAATCATTCTTCTATTTCCTGTATTCTTTGGATTTCAGATTTCATTGTTACCCATGTAAAAATTGCAAATGAGAAATAAATATTATGATCTAGTTTTTACTAAATTTACACCAGCTTTTATAATTTGCTGGGAATGTTTGATTGATATATAAGAATAAATCGTATGTAATATAACCCCAAAAAGACAGTATAGGGTTACACCCATACTCAGACAGAAGTAGCAAATATATGTTAATTTTTTAATTTGTTTATTACAGAGTTTTGGATGTTCTGTCTTGATGTATATTTACTTTACTGTTGCTCCAAACCTTTTAGTCAAATATGGGTTTTTAGGATAAAGTATTTGTTTTAGGATGATGAATATAATATTTTGAAGAATATAATGGAAACAACAGTAGTTCACCTACAGTTACAGCAGACAGCCTTTGGCCCTACACACTGTTTGCATGTAGACCTGGAGTTAATTTTTTTGTTTGCCTTTTACTTTTCAAAAAATATAATTTAGGAAAAACACCTGTAACAGTTGGCAGGGAGTCCAAAGACACACAAGAAGAATTAATCGGACATAAAGTGCTATTTCAAAGCCACAAGAAAAGATTTATGTACATTAGCTCCATCTCAAGGCTTCCAAAATTTTGAAATATTTGTTTCTACAAACACATATATAAAAAGAAAGGTCATGTTCTTGTCCTGGAGAATGTGCTAGTTAGAGTTATGGTTCTATTGTAGCCCCCAAAAGTTGGCAGTTATATTATTATAATTATATTGGTTTGTTAGAAAACTAACTTTTTTTTTTTTAAGGATTTTTGGATAGGTAAGGGTTGGATTGATTTTTTTTTTGTGATGACTGTATGTTCATTCATATTAGTAGTATTTTGTGTTATCACATAGTATCTTTGTTTTATACTTATTAAAGTATCATTGTAATTGTTTTTACTTTTTTAAAAGATTTTTTAAGACAGTATAAACTTTTTTACCAGCTGTGTGAAAAATGGCTCGGGGAAGTACTTGGATGACAGATTATGCTGAAGATGTGCTGGCATGGATGCACACCAAGGAACTCCAACATATGGCTTACAATGGGAATTCTCCACAGGTTTGTTATCCATAATATTTTTGAACTTTTATACTTATCATGTAATGAAGATCCCCAGCCTTGCTTTTCTTTTCCATCTTTTGATTATCTCTCTCCTCTGTCTCTCTGCCTTGTGTCCCTAGCTTTGCATTTCCACTTACCTCCCATGTCCTCCTATTATCACTTTCTCTTTTTTTCTACAGTCTTTCTTTCTTGGCTTCCTTTTCTCCCTGTTCCTGCTCTCCATACCCATCTTCCTCTTCCTGTCTCCCTTCTTCTTTCCTCTGTCCTTCACATCTTCCTTTCTGGTGGTTTTATTTCCCCTTGTGTCCCTCCTTTCCTTTCCCCTTCCCTCCCTCATTCCCTTCCTTTCTTTCTCCTTTCTGCCCTCCCTTCTTTCTTTCCCCTTTCCTCCCTCCCTTCTTTTTTTTCCCTTTTCCTCCTCCTTCCTTTCTTTCCTCTTTCCTCCCTCCCTTCTTTCCTTTTCCATTTTCTCCATTCATTCCTTTCCTCTTCCCTCCCTCCATTCTTGTCCCTTTCCCTCCCTTCATTATTGTTCTTTTGCCTCCCTTCCTTCCTTTCTCCTTCTCTTCCTCTCTTCCTTTCTCCTTCCTCCCTCCCTATTTTCTCAATCTAGTTATTGAGTTTAGGAGAGTATGTAAGAAATCAAAATCTGTAAGGTTAGAATGCCAGAAAAACAAATTACCTGACTAAACCAGCCAGATGCTATTGTAATAAGATCCCTGTCACTTACCTTCTCATTTCAAGGTATTTTTTTTATTCCAGCTGGCAATGCGAGGAGCTCTGGTAGAATTTTTACGTATAGTCAGTGAGCGCTTGAAATTGAGTGTAGCAACAACTCATCTGTCAGTATACCTTCTTGATAGATTTATGGATGCACATCACATATCTGACAACCAGTTACGTCTTACTGCTCTCACTGCTATACTGTTGGCAGGTATTTGTCTTTTTTTTTCTTTTTTTTTTTTTTAATTCCAAAAATGGTTGGATGTGGAAAGTAGAAAAAATACCAGTTAGGTATATTAAAGTATTGTCATTCCTTATTTGTGATTTTTTCAGCAAAATTTGAAGAGAAGGATATGAATGTGCCAAGAATTCCAGAGCTGAATGCATTTGCCAACAGCAGATATAGCATAGCTATCTTTAACTCAATGGAAGCATTTATGTTGACATTTTTTAACTGGAGCATAGGTATGTCTACTTTCTATTACCATCACACTTGAGAAATATTATACCTTTGTTTGGTTTCAATCACTATTATAATATATTTCAGATTTCTTTGCACATAAGATGTATGCAATAACCTTTATTCTGTTGAAAATATTTTATTTAAAAATATTTATATATTTTATTATTTGTTTTTTGGTTGCAATGTATTTGGTTTTATTAAGACTATTTAAATTTTCCTCACAATTTTGATACTGCAAGGTATTTGGTGGAAAGATAGAATACTGAGAAATATAATTGCATACAAAATCTTATCCAGGAACAGTGACGGTTGCCCACTTTGCTGAATTTTATTTAATGCGTGGAGTGACTGCTGGTGATACAATGGAAGGAGCCTCACTTGCTGAACCTGCTCTGGCAAGACAGTCACTTTGGAAGGCAACTGCACATTTTCTTGATATATCCCTGCAAGGTAATAACTGTAGTTCATATTACTACTGCATTTATCTGGTTTCATGAATGTAGAAAGTAGATATATATTTGGCTTAATTATTTCCTGATTATCAATTCCAGCTAGTCAAATAATGCTTCTGCAGTTTTAAGTTTCTCTTATGGATAGGGGAAAAGGACATTGCATTTATGTATAACAGAGAAGATTAGTGTATCAAAATAGTCTTACATATATGATGGATTTACCCCCAAAAGGATGGCAAAGTACATGTTGGCAAGAAATGCTATTTTGGTGTGCTTTAATCTGTATGCTACAAGTACCCAAAAAAGGACATAAAGGTTCATAACGATGCCAGAAGGTTTTGATGGCCCAAATCCCTGAGTAAAGGGACAGAATTTATAAAGATAGAAATGTCTCTTCTAGACCAACACCTCCTGTAAAGGCCTGTCCTCACAAGCAGCATGATCTGCAGACACAGCAGCAGGCAAATGTAAATGGGATTTCATAGGCAAGACAACAACAAGGAAACTATTTGTTTACCTAGTAGCTTGTCCACCCATGACATCATCTCTACTTGTGCCCACCCATGTTTTCACTGATCATGCCTGCTTTTGTGGATAGTGGATAAGCCTTAAGCTCCAGCTGAAGGTGGGAGGTCACCCAATATCCCTTGGGCCAATCTCTCATCTACCTGACCGACATAATTACAAAAATAAAAAAAATGGTTTACAATGATAAATCTGGTTTGTGTATATTTTCTTTTACCAAGCATCATTGTATTCAACAGGTTAGAGCAGATGTTTCAGCTCAAGTTATTCTACTTTAATAGCTGTAGTATAGAGAACTTAAAATGTAATTTTAATGACTTTTGCCATGTTTCATCTAGTGTGCTTTTATAGAGTTGTACTTCAGATTATTATGTCACATATTAGTATTGATAGACCTGTAATTATGTTTGAATATTAAGAATGCAGTCGTACAATTGTTTACTGCCTCATTGTCTGTTTTTCAGTGCATCAACAATCCTGTTTTTTTATGGAACATGGTGGGTTATGGTTTCTTTACATCTTGATATGTGTATATTTATATGTATATGTATATATGAATGGCTATGTCTATCTCATATCTTATTAAGTGATTAATTTAAGGTTGTATTTTAGATTTATTGTATTTCAAGGAGAATGTGTTAATATCAATAGTTACTTTTGCAGGATTTCCAGTTTAGTTTCTTGCAATTTGTTTGCTAATTTCAAAGGTTAAGGGGACAATTTTAACTCTTATTTGTATCTACATAATTCTGTCTCCATGTTTTTATAGCAAAACAATTAGAACCTTTACTTGAAAGCATAGTGTTTCTCTTAGAGAATTTTGTAAAAATGTGAATGAATAATTTGTTTTGCAGAATTTATCCAGTTTGTATTTTTATGTCTATTTTTATAATATTTTTCAGACCAGGTTTTCCTTCAGTGGCGTTGCTCACAGGTGGCAGCTGCTTGTGTTGCATGTGGTCGCTTGTGCTGCCATTTGCTACCAACGTGGCCAGTATCTCTCCAAGCAACAACTGGTTACCACCTACAGTCCCTCTCACAGCTTATGGATCTCTTGTTTAGGTCAGTTGTTCCTGAAAGTGTTCTGTTTGTTCATGTTAATTTTACATTTCTATCATCCAACTTATTTGATATCAGAAGTGATATCAGCTCTAAGATAAATTTGGATAAGTTTTGTGTATATATATATATATATATATATATATATATATATATATATATATATATATATATATATATATAATATTTGTTATAACACATTGATTACTGGCTCCTTATACCTGAAACGCTGGTTTTTCATTTTGGGTAATATAGGTTGCATATAGTAAATATTTTCCTTTTACTTTGTAATTTTATCCTTGGCCTTCCTTTTTACTATAAATTCGGAAGAACCTTTGGAGTACAGCTTGTTCCACAGTACCCTTGAGTCTTATAAACACAAGTTCCAAACAAAACTAATCTTGTATATCCCTTATTTATTTTATTTTTTTTGTATGTGTTTTTCTCCCCCATCCAAACTTTCCACATTTACTTCAGATGTAGAAACCTGTCTATTGAGAATTTGAAGTATACCCCTTTCTACAAGCTAGAATTGTTTTTGTTCATAACAAATCACATTGTAAAATCTACATTGTAGCTGCCAACAATTTCAAATGCATTCATATAATTTTTTCCTTATCCAAAATTGACATATCTTCCTATTAGTGTACAGTTGAGATCCAGTGTAACACGATTAATATATATCTTAATAGCATGTGCCTAAAATTTATCACATTCCTTTTTACTTTCTTTTGATGACTTCATTGGTCACAGACAACAAAAAAGATGTTGCGAGACTACTTTGTTGATGACTCACATATGTCAGACACCCAATTCATTGGTGTTTATTACATTGCTGCCATATTGATTTTTTATGTTTAGACTTGACTTATTATTATTTCCCTTTCTTTTCCTGAATAGGCTGTATGAGAGTGAAGACAAAGCTAGCGTTTGCAGCACTCCTGATTCAGGGTATGGTAGTCGGTGCTCCAGCGTCCAAGGTTCACCCGTTTCTCATAGATTAGGGGAAGTATAGGTAAAAATCATTTGGTACCTTTCCACTATAGACTGAGGTGGACAAAATGTTCAAAAGAAAAAAGAAAAAAGGAAAAAAAAAAAAAAAAAAAAAAAGGGGTGTGCCTTTATAAACAAATAATTTATTGCATGTTCCTTACACCATTTCATGCACTTGAAGTCACTGATATACTTTATTTATGTTTATGGTGTCTGGATCATGGCTAACTCAAGATTAGGGTTGTTTATTGTACTTCAAAATTAGAATCTATTATTTTTAGGTGGAAGGCACATAACTGTTGGATATAGTTTCCTCCTTTCTGTGATATTCTTGTTGCTGCCAGAAATTTTGGTGGCTAATTTTTGCAATATTAATTTGCTAATTTTGATGTGTTAAAAAGGGAACTACCCATTTCTATGATATCTGATTATAGTTAGGTATAATATATAATGGATCAGTCTTAAGTTATTGGGTGTGGAGCATGTGTTTGAAGTATGAGAAAGTTGTGATCTGCTTTAAAGCATTTGATTCCGTTTCTGTTTTTTAACCAAACATTTGTCCTCTAGCTGCTTTACTGCTGGGACTTTTTGGTGCTAAATATGACTATTATAAAAGTCAAAGTATTGTGGAGGGAATGTAAATATTTACATCCAAATTTAAATATTCCAGTTGTGTTTCTTCTTTTGTATCCATGATATCTTTAATGTATTAAACTGTTATGTATGGAAATTATACTCACCAATTGTAATCAGTTTAGGGTAAAAATATACCCCACTTTATAAGGCAAGGTGATGATTGCTTTATTAAAAAAAAAAAAAAAAAAAGTTATAAAAATTGTGAGTTAAAATGGAATACCTCAGTCATGTTCAAATTTGTACTCACCCCTATTTCAGTTCATAAACATTCCATTATTTTAACCATAAGATGAAATTTCCCAGGTCAGGAAGTCTGGGGTCAGTTTGATTTCTTTGCATATAAAACTGGTGAGTATTCAGTATTAATTCATACATATTTGCTTAGTTTTATAGGTACAAATGTAAATTATTTTATTACACTGCTACTTCTAATGGGAACAGATAAGGTGTCTGATGGTAGTATTGGTAGAATGGTGCTATTTGCAATTATGTGTTGTGCATTAGCAAGACACAAACGAACCTCAAAGGTAGATTTGGAACTACTTTAATTTTCCTTGTGTATATCGTTCTTGATATTCATCAACTACAGCAAGTGATTACTGTCTGTGATATGTATTTAAAGAATTTTTCCTTTGTGTTAATTGGTATTAGTATTAGAAGTTGCACAATAAGTTTACCATAATTTTGTTAGGGTTACTTTTCATTATCCAATGTAAATAAAAGTTAAAATTTCTTTCTGTGTTCTAGTCAAAGTTCTAATAAGAGTATTTTTTGTTTAACAGATGTTTTGCTTTTCTGTGATACACATTTTGTTTCTTTGTTGTGTAATTGTGTGACTATGGTTCAGATGAGCCTTTCAATAAATGTTTTCATTATGTATATTTTTATTAATCACAGATTCTTTTTCTTACCTACACAGTGGTATTGAAAACAATTGGTTTACAAGATGTGTGGCAGTCTTAACATTCCAGAAAAGAATTAATTAAATATGACAAGCAACAACCACGGATTAACTTCAATTTTGATATGAAAAAAGATTTGGAGGAGGATTAATACAATGAGACTTGTATTTAACTGGTTCCAATTATATCCTTGTCACAAACTACTACTGAGGATATAATTGAAACTGGGCAAATACATACCTTGCACTGTGAAGGCGTTCACATTCTCATTCACACACTTTCCTAAACTTGAATTTCAACAACTTGCAAGAACTATCAAAAATTTGTTATATTTTGTGCCACACTGGGATTCAAAAGGGTAATTTGAATGCACCATAGGTCAAAGACCAGATACACCATACTGAATAATCTCTATGGGTATAGCAGTTTCTAATAATTTGATATAGTATCATATAGGGAAAGGTAACAATGTTGTTATGCTCCATAGGGTGAATAATAGAGAACAAGGAAGCAGATCATTAAATAGTGTTTACCTTGGTACCAGGGTACAAAGGAATGAGGAATATTGAACATCTCAAACTGCCTCTGAACTGCAATCTAGTTCTTGATTGGGCCTGGTATTCTCAGACACTACTTCTGTAAAGGTATAGTTAGTTTAGTCTATACCCGACTAATTTAAGTTTATTTGGTTGATGTTCTTGACTTAGTTTTTTACAAATTTAAAATTGTTTGGTTAACCTACTAAAATCTGTTTTATTTGGAAAAAGATGCCTATGTGGCAAATACATTTTCCATTGTGAAGTCAATCTTTTAATCATAAAGAAAGAATTTTGCTAGATTCATATTTTTACTTTTACAGTACTATAGATAGACAATTTTTGCAGTACTTTCATCAAGGAAACCATTTACTATGGTATTTGGTTATGAACTCTTAGACAATTGGAAATATATGAGTGATATTGCACCTCTTCCATGGTACCACCCTTTTTTGTAGATGTTTACATGAAAATCATTTTGTCCTGGATGGGTAAATATAAATGAAATGCCAAATAAATTTGTTTCAATTTAATATATAAAGTTTACAAAATGACTAAGAGATATAAATGTTAATCTCCCACTTGCATTTTGCCATTCATCCAAGTAAACTTGTTTAAATGGAAAAAAAATCTTGGTAACTCTTACCATAAACTGTACTTAGGTTTTTTCCTTCTTTGGTTAAAGCATAACCACAAAACATTATCAACTGAAGCTTTTTTTTACAATTTGAAGAGAACAGTGAATTTTCTTACTACAATGAAGCCTGCAAGACAGTTTGAGCAAACCAAATGGGATGTGAATAGGATTACTTGATTACTTCCTTAGGGAACCAGCCTTTCCATAAAATTATACATCTGCTTATGATGAATGTAAAAAATGCAAAATAACCTTTTAATCTCTTGGAAAGTTTACAATTAAATTTATTTTAACACAAAGTGTTCCTGGATAGAAATTATAATTTTATCTTCAATGACAATGTGGTCCTTAAGATTTCAAGTAACCACTTTCCATACTTGGGTGCAGATAACTTGCTGGATTTATTCTAAACGAGAGTAAACTCGCTTGCAAACAATGTCATCAACCTTGCACTCCTGAAAATGAAGACATTTTATAGATTATAATTTTTTTTTTTATTGCAACCATATTTATCAAAGGACTTCCTTAAAATATAATTCATATTAATTTTCATATTTCAAAATTTCTTACCATTAGCATCTTGTCATCAGTGAATTCTCGGAGAAGTTCAGAATCCTTCTCTTTCTTCTCCTTGTCACCAACTTGCTTGTGAACTAGTTTGTTGCCATCCAAAGTAATGGTTGACTGAAAAGTACATTTGAATAAATAAATACATAGGCATCTGAAGATAAACTACATACAAAATATAGAAGTACTTGCATAACAGATAGAGATGATATGTAGAATGGAAAATCATGATCAATTGCAGTTTAAAGTTACTGTGAATATCAACTTCTTTGCTATAATTTGATATGCAGTCAGTCTTTTGTTGTAAATGGCAGTCACCAATGTGCGTTTTGGGGAATATTTTTTTGCTGAAAGGGTTTTCTAAACATATAATGAAAGGCACCAGAACTAAGAAAACAGAAGATGAGAAACAAGACAGTAGTTCTCTAAATGTTCTTCAAATCTGCTATCTGAACAGGAATATAAAATGAAATCATTTGGTCCAAGATCTTTACAATTTTTTTCAAATCCATGTCATAATTGGTATTGTTAGGATTTGATTTTAATGAAGGTTAAATTCTGTGCCAGTCCTTCAACTGTACATTGCTTTTATAATCTTTATTAAAATATAAGTAGGAATAAATACACAGTGTATGGGGGTGGGGGGGATCATACTTATCAAATTATGTTTGTATACTTCTCTACAAAATGAGTTGGCCGTCTAATATATTTTATCATGAATCAACTATATCTGCAATACTAAAATTTCTAGCTGTCGATAGTGACTCAGAAATAAAAATATACTTAACATCTTTAAACAAATGCAACTATACTAACAGCTTTAACTAAAACATACTAAAAAAATGCAACTGCACCTCACCTTTACAACGCGGCCATCAGCTGTGGTCTCTTCAAATTCCTCCCCCAACTTGAACTTGATCTCTGTGGTCTTAAAAGTGGTGGTCGTTTTCATTGCGTAGGTATCGCCGTCCTTGGTGATCTCGACGGTGGGGGTTGCAGCATTACCCATCTTGCGCATCACCAAGCCAACACCTGAGAATGGATGTCGGCGTTAGCATACGTTGAGCTGATACAGAGATCGATTTTACAATGAAATTGGTGATTACCATTAAACATTCATTACATACATACACACACTGTCTAGTAAAAAAAAAATTATATATATATATATATATATATATATATATATATATATATATATATATATATATATATATATATATATATATAGACACACACACAAATTAGTGTTCCTATCAAATTCCCCTGTTCGATAAAAAAATAAAAAAATCCCAGCCTATTTAATACTGAGAACAAAATATACAACAAATCCATAACCGCATAATGTTTTTAGGGGAAAGGAGCAGACGTTCCCAGACTTGCTCTCCCTGTATGCAAAAGACGCTGCTAACAAGACACAATGGATTATGTCCAGCGCCTTCATAGTGCAGTCTTTACATCGCTAGCTGAGCGAGTCCTGAGAACTAGTTATTTCTATAAAAGATCCGGTGCAAGTACATTTGCAAACACCAAGAGGTGCAACTATTAGAATACAATTTTTTTTTTTAAATAATTACAGTAGAGCGCGCGCACAGTCTGGGACGTAGACATGCTTTTAGGACGGGAAAGCATTGAAAAGAATGTTAATATTTCCGGAAAACAAAAGTGTAATATTTCGGTAAAAGACTGGTCTTAATTTGCTATTCACATGATCCGACACAGTTTGCAAATGTCTGGTCATGTTGATCCAACCGCGTTTGTAAAGTTGGACGGCTGTTGAGAGGCTTCCCATGGGTATAAGCAGACCAAGTACGAAGTACTTAAGGCCACTTAAAACACTTCATGTACTCGCATGCATACATACAGATGACAATACTTTTCATATATACATACTGCACGTTCTATTTCGATACAAAGGTATCGAAGATTTCTGGCTAAGTTTGAACGCTTGTTCAGAGAGTATTCTTTCTATGTAATTACAAAAGTTACATCGCGAGCATCATATGAATACATAATTTTGTATGGCAAAAACCGTATATCTGTACAATGCGTGTTACATCCCTTCCCCTTGTGATATACCTATTGAAATCATATCTTCTCCTGCACCCATTTTAAACACTAGTTACCATAACACACAGACAGACAGAGAAACAGACAGACAGACACACACACACACACACACACACACACATTTTATACATTAAATATGCCAAAATAACTGTAAAGACATGTACACTCCCTAACAAACTAAAAGTAATGCTAACATTATAAACTATCTAAAATTAAATTAACGATAATTCTGAGTGATGTTTCAACCGTTTGGGAAAATCTATATACCTGCGGTCCCTTTCATACCGCTCTTGTAAGACAACCTCACTACACCTGCGCCATCTTCCCCCCCCCCCCCTCCCCGTAAATCAATACTAGACCCCGCATCTTCACCCTCTCCTTTATATCTATGGGTCACTTTTTACTTGAATATGGGAGTTTATCCAGCTGTTAGTGCGTGTGAAAACTGTCCTATATAACACGGGCTTAGCATCTGCCGTTCCAGGAGATCCTTGTCAGTTCCAATACTATTTTTACTATTTCAATCCATCGATGGACGGATGATATACATATTCCACCATATAAATATAACCGCTTGCAATGACGCAAATCGCTGTACTACATCTCCTGGCAGGCCCACCAGGTGAGTCGAGCCAACTGACGACGACCCAGTCACCGCACATTCGCTACCACCTGACTGTCCAGTATTACTAATAAACGATGTTTTAAAACAGTTACAAGAGTCGTATTCCATAAATGCTGCCACCCAATTACAATTTTGGTTCTAAATTCTTTATGAGAAGCAAGTAATCAGAACTGATGCGTTGGTTTGGGTTTGTGATCAATACATCGACAACAATGACGTAAGGAATATTATATTACTAGATATTTTAATACAGGTAAAAAAAAAAACACTTGTCAATCCTTTCAACTTTGGATTCTAGACAAATCTCGGGATTTTTTTCCTCAAGGAGCTGCGTTATCTTATCTAGACTTTCCTCAAGGAGGCTGTTCTACCTCAACACCTTCGCATAAAATTGCACAAAATTACTTTCTCGTGCAATAGTTATTGCTCATACAATTCATCTTCTCCATATTCTAATTCCATTTCAAGTCTACCAAACATTAAACGAAATATCTAAAAAAAAAGAAAAAAAAATCAGTAAATCAGTAAATATTTAATAAACTCGCACAAGTCAGTGTCGGACCTCAGTCAACACGAGCCCTGACAGGTCCGGAAGCAAGTATGCACAGTTGCCAGACCATGAACTCTGAAGAGTGCACAAGAACTGAAACGTAATGGTGGTACATTTTCAAAATATCACGTAAAAAATAAATAGTTAGGAGTTAGGAGCCGGAAATAGTACTCCAACATTTATGTATTTATGTACCTACTAAGAAACCCATGGCATGAATATATTTTGAGCAATGGAAAAAAAGGTATGATATGGGTGGTAGCCTGCAGGGAGGGAAGGAACCGAGAGGAAGGGAGGGAACCGGGAAGGAACCGAGAGGGAGGGAAGGAACCGAGAAGGAAGAGGGAGGGAGGAAAAGCAAAAGGAAGACGGGCGGAACAAGAAGAAAAATGAAGAATTTTACTATCAATATGCAACTGTATTACTATCTGTAAAGGAAATCCTTCCGAGATTCGTTATTCCTGAAAAGAAGCAGCGGCTGCATGCATGCATGGATAGAGAGAGGGGGAAGGGAGAGAGGGAGGAGGGAGAGGGAAGGGAGAGAGGGAGGAGGGAGGGGGAAGGGAAGGGAGAGAGGGAGGGGAAGGAAGGGAGAGGGAGGGGAAGGGAAGGGAGAGAGGGAGGGGGAAGGGAAGGGAGAGAGGGAGAGGGAGGGGAAGGGAAGGGAGAGAGGGAGAGGGAGGGGGAAGGGAAGGGAGAGAGGGAGGAGGGAGGGGGAAGGGAAGGGAGAGAGGGAGGAGGGAGGGGGAAGGGAAGGGAGAGAGGGAGGAGGGAGGGGGAGGAAGGGAAGGGAAGGGAGAGAGGGAGGAGGGAGGGGGAAGGGAAAGGGAGAGGGAGAGAGGGAGGAGGGAGGGGGAAGGGAAGGGAAGGAGAGGAGAAAGGAGGAGGAAGGGAAGGGAAGGAGAGGAGAAAGGAGGGGAAGGGAAGGGAAGGGAGAGAGGGAGGAGGGAGGGGGAAGGAAAGGGAAGGGAAGGGAGAGAGGGAGGGGGAAGGGAAGGGAAGGGAGAGAGGGAGGGGGAAGGGAAGGGAGAGAGGGAGGGGGAAGGGGAGGGAGAAGAGAAAATAGGCCGTGGAAAAAAATGTGAGCGTACGTTCACTGCATACAGCCAGTGTCATGTGACGTAACCGCGCTTGAGTGACAGTGACCATGGCCGGTTAGTGTCACACGACGCCCTGAATAAGAAAAGACTTCAAGCCCACCGCTTCTCGCCAGGTTCGAGTGAACATGAAATGCACAAAACATACAATATGAAGACTCATCACCCACCCTCACCCCCACCCCCAGCCCGCTCGTTAAAAGGACATGAGTACATGGTTACAACACTGCCCAGTGCCGGTCCCAGTGCGGCGACCTCCATTCTCTATTACTAAGCTCGGCAAGAATGCCCATGTGTTTTTCAAATCATGATCTCCCCAGACGTCTAAGATACGTCTAAGTCAAGAATCCTATGCGAGCCTATGTAATCATCCTAAACCAAAGGGTCTAGAGAGGCGTTCTTAAGTTTAAACTTAGTTAACCTCGTTTACTACAAGAATACTCTTAGATGGTTATACAGTAATACAGTTATACAGTAAGCGGGAAAAGGGAGTATGCCATCTAACATATTCGAGGCCATCCTTAATAGATCTAGGAACCTTCACCCTTTTTCCCCCCCACTATTTTCGACAACCAGTTAGAGTGCGGCAGAGTGCTGCGGCAACACTTTCCTTCCTTATAACCGGCCACAGCTGTCACAGACTCGGGCGAAACCACGTGAGCCCCCAGCCTCGCTCCACACGGCCAGATGTGGAGGAAGGGGGGAATGCGCCGTCGTTCACCTTCCATTAAGTGGCTATCTTCTCCAGTTTACACCAAATCGGTCTGCCAGGATCAGCAGTCAAAGGAAAATGCGTGGTATAACCGACGGTATTTAAAACGACCAACTAAAATGCCTAATACGCATTAATCTTAAAATATATATTTAGAGTGAGTGACACAGCTAGCAGGGTGTGTAACGTAGAGGAGGGAGGCGCCGTCCTTCCTTGTCGCCAAGATCCACCAAATGGTTTACGCCGACTCTGGTATCACAACTGAACAATAAAAAACAAAACCAGCAGTAAAATCGACGGTATTTAAAGGATCAACCGTATTTATCTAGGCTAAGCAAGGTGTGTAATATCATTATTTCCAGGTGGCGAACTAGATCTGAGCGGCTAAATTATATTCAAAATTTGCCAATATTACATTTATTAATAAAAAAAAAACAAGTAGAGAAAAAACTATAGTTCCACGTATTGTTATTTAATAATAATAATAATATAATAATAATTATAATTATTATAACAACAACAACAACAATAGTAAATTAACAACGATAATTATTATGACAAGAACGAATAACAAAAATCAAGTTTCAAATAACTGTCGAAAAGGGGACGCGAGTACCATTTCCGCATCTGAAGTAAGTTCCACTGCACTTTACATGACCGGTTCACGCCCTCTTCACCCCGCCCGTGTGTCGCCACCGGCAACTGACGCAGAGAGGGAGGGAAAGGGGGAAGGAGGAATAAAGTGGAGAGAGAAGGGGAGGGCGGGAAGGATAACGTGGAGAAGGGAAGTGGAGAGACGGGAAGGGGGAAATGAGGGAGGGATAAGTGGAGAAAGGGAAAGGTGGAGTTACCGAGGAAAGGACAACGTGGAGAGTGGAACGGGAGAGGGGGAGAGGTGGAAAACGGGAAGAGGCGGATGCAGTGCAAAGGGGGAGTGTGAAAGGCAGAGATAACGTGGGGAAAAGGGGCGAAAGGAGAGAGAGATAATTGGACAGGAAGGGGGGGGGGAGATATAGGGAGACATATAGCGTCAACGCTACCCTCCGAAGCAGGATCTCAGACCGTCATGTTCCCTCCATGACCTTCGGGTGTGACGGAGCCTTCTCGTAATCTCATGACGCCGACTTGTTTTGAGGAGCGTTAATGCTGTGTACAAGTCGCCTGATAGCATACTAAAAATATGAGACTTGCGTTGCTGCAATAAAAATTAAACCAGTCTCCCCTTCCCTCTCTTGGACGCTCCGTCAGCACCTCAAGTGTTTGTTTGAGTGCTTGTTTGGATTGCCTGCTTAATGACGCACACATTAGACCGGGGAGCAACAAAGTCCAATCGAAGGGCCGTTAAAGCACTTCGGGAAAAACACTACGTCGGCCACCTACACTCAAGGTATAAAAGAAAATAGAAATAGAATAGAATAGAATAGAATAGAATAGAAAAAAGATAAAGAAAAGAGAAAAGAAAAGAATGGCTTGACTTGGCTACACCGTCGCAATCGATCAAATTGATCCGACAAAAACTGGAATAATAATAAACATGCGAGTTATAAATTCATGCCTTTCAGCCCCCACATCCCGGCTGCACCCTTGCCTTTCAGCCCTTCCCACTTGTCTTTCAGTCCCTAACTCTTGGCCGCACCCACAGCTTTCAGCTCCCCCCCCCCCCAAGGCATGGCCGCACCCTTGTCTTTCAGTCCCCAACTCTTGGCTGCACCCACACCTATATCTTTCAGTCCCCCTCGTCCCCTATCCGCACCGAACACGGATTCAATATACAGAACATACTGTATAAGAAACCCCACCCCAGCAGTCGACCAAACGCTGCCGGAGGATCGGAAGTGGCGTGAGCGTGCCTGCAGGAGCCCAGCAGAGCGTGGGATACATCTCACGACCACCACGCCCATTTCTCACAACTATGACGAAGCTCGACGTCTACGTAATCATTGCTTCTTGATATGTGACATTTACTCGACATTAAATAAAACGCCTGAACTTAAAAAAAAAAAAGGTGCTGCACAAGTCGGTCCGAGAAATCTTGGAAACAAGTATTGGTATTTTACCTACTACATCGTTTGCGAAATATGATTATTAATCGTTCTTCAACTTCTTCAAGTGCATCGAGTTAACAAAAAAAAAATTATAAAACATAAAATAAGAAACATTCATTTTCAGGCTTGTCAGTAATTTGATAGCAGAAAAAACGACCATCTTCCAATCACCCGATATTCATTGTATTCTTCCGATCTTGGCCTATGATGCACTATTTGGGAAAGCCGGACGAGCCTGTCAGCTGCCGACATCCCCGCCCGCATCTTCTATGGGTAGGCCCCGCCACCACCCGAACCATCTCGACTCCTTTCATTATTCACAATCTAACTACTGATTATCTAAAGTATTTTGCCCAGACGAAAAGTTCTGAAGTAGATTCGGTCATCTAATTAAAGCGACCATCTTCCAGCGCCCTGCTCCCACCTCCACCCACCTAAAGCCAGTCTCGCAATGCAGATATTTTCCCACTCAGATTCGATCTAGCTGCAAATATGAACGGGACAATCACTGCTATGGCTATTCATGGCATTCACATTACTTACTGTTTTGAGTTTATATATTTATATACATTTTATATATATATATATATATATATATATATATATATATATATATATATATATGTGGGTGTGTGTGGGGTGTGTGTGTGGGGGTGTGTGTGTGTGGGGGGGTGTTGTGTGTGTGGGGGGGGGTGTTGTGTGTGTGGGGGGGTGTTGTGTGTGTGGTGTGTGTGTGGTGTGTGTGTGAGCGCGCGCGCGCGCGTCTGATATACATAATAAATTATGACCTAAATATAGACTTATTACAAGCACAAGGCCAAAGCATTATCGACCCACAAGGCCAGTTTTAAGGGTTTCCGCTTAACCAATATCGAAATATTCGATCTCCCCACAATGTTCCCGCCACCTTAATAAAGAAAACACAAAGGGTCCCCTTGGCAATCCGCAGGCAGCTGGATTGTCCTTCTTAAAGGTTATTTCCCCCCGTGACAAAGCCGATTGCGTTTCCAGGAGGAAACGAACTACAGCTTGCGAGGGTTATACGCTACCTCCGCTACTGGAACAGTTGCCACAAGACGTGAATTTCTTTGCATGGAAAAAAAATGTAATGGAGACCGAACCATATAGTCAAAGGAGCAAAACGCCTTTACAAGTCCAACCTTTCCAGATGCTAGCGTGTAATTCAGTTAATCAATAGAATTTGAGGTAAAAGCCAGAGACCCCGTGGTATGTCTGGTACAATTTAAAAAGAATAGGGTCTGGCGACTGCAGCTGCGCCGACCGGATCGTACGATACCACCACCCCACGCCTCCGCCAATGGGAGGCCGCTGCCAGTCCCCGCCTCCACACCCCTCCAGACTCCTACTCGCCGCCCATTGAGAACCGGCTCCTGCATGCAAACCTACAGACCTTTAAGAATCAAAAGGGGAAAACATAAGAATAACCAGAAATATGGTAGCACACCCGAAACCTTACTACAAACTACACGTGATCCCATTCCAGCAACAACCCCGTCACAAAAATCAGTAGTGGTAATAGATATAACAGTAGTAGTAGTACTAGTAAACTAGTATTGATAACAGTAGTAGATGTAGTGATAACCATGGTAGTAATAGTAGTAGTAGTGATAACCATGGTAGTAATAGTAGTAGTAGTGATAACCATGGTAGTAATAGTAGTAGTAGTGATAACCATGGTAGTAATAGTAGTAGTAGTGATAACTATGGTAGTAATAGTAGTAGTAGTGATAACAATGGTAGTAATAGTAGTAGTAGTGATAAACTATGGTAGTAATAGTAGTAGTAGTGATAAACTATGGTAGTAATAGTAGTAGTAGTAGATAGAGTAGTAGGTAGTAGTAGTAGTAGTAGTAGTAGAGTAGTAGTAGCGTAGTAGTAGCAGTAGTAGAGTAGTAGTAAGTAGTAGTAGTTGTAGTAGTAGTAGTAGTAGTAGTAGTAGCAGTAGCGGTGGTGGTGGTAGCAATAGTGGTAGAAAAATAATGATACCAGTAATAGTAGTAATAGTGATAAGTAATAATAAAGTGGAAATACATAGGCAGTTCAGACAAATAAAACCATGGATTCCCAAAGTCAAACAAACACACACACACACGCATACACATATACACACACACATACACAATACACACACACACACATTACACAACACAATCACACACACACACATACACAACAACACATACACACACAATACACATATACACACACATACACATATACACACACACATACACATATACACACACACATACACATATACACACACACATACACATATACACACACATACACATATACACACAACATACACATATACACACACATACACATATACACACACATACACATATACACACACATACACATATACACACACATACACATATACACACACGCACAAACACGCACACACACATTGACACGAAAGCATTCAACAGTACAAAATGGGTGCATCAATGCAGCATTCTTTATGAGCATTAGTATTAGAAAACCTTGCTCGTGGCAAAAGGTTCCACGGATACCTTTACAACGCGCACATCGACCGACTTTTCGTGACCGGTAATGTACGCAAGGATTTATCCGCAGCGTACCCGCGAAAACCAGTTTGGTCTATGAAATATTCAAAGCACTCTAAAGTGCGTAGTGCACAACTGGGTCGATAAAAGCCAGTGATGAGTGTGTGT
This sequence comes from Penaeus monodon, assembly GCF_015228065.2. Classification (NCBI taxonomy): domain Eukaryota; kingdom Metazoa; phylum Arthropoda; class Malacostraca; order Decapoda; family Penaeidae; genus Penaeus; species Penaeus monodon. Next base: position 45,571,369 of record NC_051391.1, read on the forward strand.
ACAGGATTTAGGGTAACGTGCGACTTAACGATAGACCAACAGTCAAGTAACGCCACTGGCAGTTAGGGTAACGCGTTACGATAGGCCTACTGACAGAACGCAACCAACAGTGACGCCGCCCAAGTGACGCCATTGATACGAACGCTGGTGAGCCTGAGAGCTGGGCCTTAGTAGCGCTTGTGAAATCTATGAACGAATTGAACTGCCATGAAGGAATATTAGAAGGGTACAGTAAGAATGACAAGTCAAGTTAAGGAGAACAAGGTTGGGATAGGTTAATAGCAGGGGCTTTACGATTCCAATTCAGGCCATGAAGGTTGATCGGGAAAACCAATTCTGGTACAAGAATGCAAGGTTACTCTCTGTATCGGTTGACAGTGCAATTGATAGGATAGGATCACGTGAAGAATCCCCCCCCCCCTCAAAAAAACTGGGGAAAGGGTGAGGGGCGGAGGATTCTATAATAGCTCTCAGGTTGCATTTACGG
>NC_051391.1:45576855-45578450 GCF_015228065.2 Penaeus monodon
AGATATATAAGAGATGGATGGATATATAAGGTAAGGTATAGAGAGTAGGGAGGGAATAGATATATTAGGCTAAGACTATATATAGAGATGAGAGAAGAGAGAGATAGTAGAGATAGTATAGATAGATATATAGAGATACGGATATACATATATATAGAGAGATATTATAGAGATAGAGAGAGAGATATAGAGAGAGAGATCTGGAGAGGACATAGAGAAGATAGATATAGAATAGGAGAGATATATATGGGGGGAAAATTGGATATATATATGGATCTACATAGATAGTAGAATATATAGTATAGATCGAGAGATAGAGAGAGACATAGAGAGAGAGATATAGAGAGAGAGAGAGATAGATTATATAGATATAGATGTAGATACAGAGAATAGTATAGAGAAAGAAGAGATATATAGAAGATAGATAAGAGATATATATGGAAGAGAGATAAGACGAGAATTATATATGTTTGTAAAATTAGATATAGCACGAGACAGATATAGTAGTATATATATATATACAGTCTGATATATATAGAGAGATATATATATAAGTATAAGGTCAGATATATATAGAGATATGATAGATAGATAGATATAGATATGTAGAGACAGAGATAGATATATATAGATAAGAGAGATATATATATTGTATATAAATATATATAGATGGATAGGAACTATGATTAGAGGATATATATATATATATTACATAAGATATATATATATATATATATTATATATATAGAGTTATACATATATATATGTATATACAATATATATTATATAGATATATAGATATATATATATATATTATATAACATATATATATATATATATATATATATTTATAGATATATACCGACACACACACTAGATATATGTATATACATATATATATATAGAGATAGATATATATACAGATGTATAATTCTATATATATATATATAATATATATAATATATATATATATATATATATGTGTGTGTGTGGTGTGTGTGGTGTTGGTGTGTGTGTGTGTGTGCATAAATTGCATATACATATATAAAAAAGTATAATTACAGTATAAGTGTGTGAAGGTACAAACAAACATACATCGTACATACGTGCATATGTGCGTTTTAAAGTTCGTGTCTGCGGATAAATTGGTGCTGTCTGGTGACCTCCCTATGTCTGAGTGCAGAATAGCATAAGTGACCCCTCGTGCCGTTCCTTACTTCCTTCTGGCCACATTTTAAAGCATAACTGTGATATGCTTTTGACTGAGCGCTACTTCCTCTCCTCATATGGTTCTATGACTTTCTTGTCCCGATTTTCACTATTTCATTCGATGCCCAAAGCTTAGGTATCTGAAATATATTCGCGGCTTAGCATCTATTTTTACTTAGAAATTAGCATAATGACAGTGCAAAATTAAAAATCAAGTTGTTAAAAATTGATAAAGTTTCTGCTAAACGTACTGTTTTCTTTGTTAAAAAAGTCTCGGCAGTGAATTATGTCCACAAAATCTAATGGGATATAATATTGTATAATAAATCCAACGCAGATGTGAGGAAAATAATCTAAGATATCTTATACACATGAGATGCAACATA
>NC_051391.1:45578550-45593550 GCF_015228065.2 Penaeus monodon
TATGTACAAGGATGGGACTTACAAACATTTTGAGAACATAACTATGCAAATAAAACAAACACTTGTCAGTTAAATATAAAGTACACATATCAATAGTATTATTCTATGAAAAGAAATATAAAAAACCCAAAAATTCGTGAAAAGGCGATTTTCAGGGGGAAAAACTATGATATATTACATTTTAGAAGAAACGACAATAGTATTAATTTATATATATAAATATATATTATATATATATATATATATATATATATATATATCTATATATATTATATTATATAATATATAATACTATGAACCGTATTCATGCTGACAAATATATGAAGGTATGAATGAGAATGAAAATCTTCACAGTACAAGAAATTAATTTAAACCAGTCAGAATACATACGAAGATGTAATCGAAACCTGGTTGAATACCTCTCATGTATTATAAGATTGTTATTTTCATTATACTCTATAACATACCCACACACCCACACACAAACAGAGATATATATCTATATGTAACATATAATATTTATATATATAAAAATATATTATATATATATATATAATACATATATATAAAAAAAGTATATATATATAATATTTATGTATAATTATATAATTATATATATATATAAATAAGTATTATGAAATTTAAATTTTTGGTATATATTTATATTTATATTTTATTTTATTATATATTTATTTTTATAGTTTATGTTTAAGTGTATTATTATTTCTTAAATTTTATATATCTATATTATTTATATATATATATACACACATGCATTTTACACTTTATGTTATGTATATATATATTATGTATATATACACTTTTTATATACATAAAAAAGTAATATGTGTATTATATATTTGGGGTATTATATAACTTATTATATAAATATAATTCTTTAACATATTCTTATATATATATATATTATTATTATATCTTAATTATATTTATCTTATTTATATAATGTGGTGTTTGTGTGTGTTGTGTGTGGTTGTGTGGTGGTTGTGTTGTTTGGTGTAGTTGTATTTTGCTATTAAATCCTTGCATATAAAATATTCATATATATATATAATATACTTCTTATCTATATATATTTATAAATATTATTTTAATATATATATATTTATATTTATATTATATATATTATAAAAATTATAAGTTTGTGTATATATAATATACATATAAAAGTATATATATGCATAAGTATTTTGTAATATATATTTTAGTATATAAAGTATATATTAAATATATATTATACATATAAAGTGTGTATATATATATAATATATATATATATTATATATATATATATATATATATATATTGTCTATATATATTATTTTATATGTCTGTGTGGTGTGTGTGTGTGTGTGTGTGTGTTGGTGTGTGTAAAATGTCTGTCTGTCCGGGGCATGTTATCATTTTGTGTGTACCTTTCAACAGCCAAAGCCTCATCCTCACCCTGCAGGCAAATCATAGCCAATCACATGCTCTGATTGTGAGAACACGGCCTTCTAGCCTGACTCATCTCGGTCACGTGAAAGCACTCGTAGTTCCCCACTCCTCATAGCACGAGAGTGAAGAAAGCATTTCGTTTATTTGGTTTTTTTTCGGAAGAGAAAGATCTGATGATTTAATTTTTCTTGTAAGTCTGTATAAAACGCTTTCTCCATTTGAACGTTTTCGGTATTTCTAGATTAAATAATTCGTAATGTTACTCGTCAACTAAGCGAGGTTTAATACGCTTCAGCTTTTAACATGTGTTTTTGTTGTGCGATATCGAATTACATTTTTTTGAACCCTGTATCTCTGATCCTAGCCATCCCCACCCACCTGTTCCTAGGTTGCAGTACGTGATGTTTGTAAGGTATGCAGAGGTTCTGAACTGCAGAGAGAATGCTATGAAAACAACAAGGTGTCAGACCACTTGCGGAAGAATTCGTTGATGGAAAAAAGTACGAAATTTAAATCTTATCTTCCCCATTTCATCATCAATCAACAGGCACTCACCTAGCGCGCATCTCCACTTTTATAAGTTAGGATATCGTTGGGGGTTATATTTCCAGATGGAATGTAATCTAAAACTCTACATTGACAACTAAATATAAGGAAAATCTTCAAATAAGGCTATTATATTGTATGTTTTCAATATCAAAAGGATGGTAACTGCTCTCTCTCTCTCTCTCTCTCTCTCTCTCTCTCTCTCTCTCTCTCTCTCTCTCTCTCTCTCTCCTCTCTCTCTCTCTCTCTCTCTCTCCTCTCTCTCTCTCTTTCAATCACCCACCCCCCCACCCGCCCACCCACCACTCCTCATCACTCACTTTCTCTCTCTTTTGAGCACATAAAAGAAATGCATTTTTGGGGACTTTTTCAATCTACTCCCCTTTTTATAGATTTTTAATACTTTGATTTAGATTAAGTGAATTATAAGATAGGAAAATGAGGTTAGGAATACTGAAAATTATAAAATATACTGCTATTGACGTACATTAAAAAAAAGGTTTAAAAATGATTTTTCTTCTAAAAAGCTTTCTTCCGACCCTCAACTTCCTAATCATACATCAATAACGGTGAAAGGTCCTATTGCTCTGCTGTGCATCGCTTGTGTACCCAGAGTGTCCCTTGAAAAACCTTATCATGCACATCTACACATTCCCCTTGAAAAAAACTTAGTCCCCAAGACTCTTAGACTCTATTGTGCCGCATTCGGGCCCCGCATGATCCCTCCAGGCCATATGGTCAGGACTTTTGGTCTCCTTGACAAAGCTGCTGTTAAGGGCTTTGGGCCCTTTCCCTTTTCCTTTCCCGGCCACCACATGGCTGTTGGGGATTTCTCCTTTTTTGGTACGGGGCATTGGGGGTCGGGCTCAGCAGCTGTCCTTTGGGGTTTTTTGTGCAGTGGTTTGGCCCTTTCTCTCCCTTTTCCTCTCTCCCTCTCTCTCCGCTCTCTTTTCCCCTTTTTCTCTCTCTCTCTCTCTCTCTCTCCTCTCTCTCTCTCTCTTCTCTCTGTTTCTCTCTCTTTTGTTTTTTGTCTCTCTCTCTTTTTTTCCTCTCTCTCTCTCTCTCTCCTCTCCCTCTCTCTCTCTCTCCCTTTTTCCTTTCTCTCTCTCGTTTTCTCTCTCTCTCCTCTCTCTCTCTCCTCTTTCTTCTCTCTCTCTCTCCTCTCTCCCCTTTTCTTTTCCCTTCTCTCTCCCCTCTCTCTTTTAAAATTTTTGGGTCTTCATTTACAAATAGAAATGCCCATCTAAAAGTGAACAACAGAACATCATATTGTTTTATTCATGCATTATTTCTTACAGAATCTTCGTTGCAACATTACCCTGATGGGAAAAAACCGTCCCAAGCTTGGCAAGCAAAAGGTCAGATTTTCCTGCTTGGATCCTCACAAAGAAACCTCATTCCATGCTAATGTAACACGAGTATTGATGCAATGTTACTTCATTTAATCTAATAATAACAACTAATTAAACAAACGTAGTGATAAATAATTTCAATACATACATAACCATTATCCGCACCTGAAAGTTATCCAAGGAATGATCACTAAAAATTTAAAATCACACATTGTTTTTGCCATCCTCCAGTCTCTTTTTTCATAATACTCCCCCTCCAGTACACTCTCCTTAATAAAACAACAGCTCTCCATCCCAGACTCTTCAGGAGACCCTAAGACCTCTCGCCGTGAATCCACACTTTCCCATGCCCTTGGGTTTTACCCCTGGGTAAATCCCCGCCCCTTTTGTTCTCCAGCTTCCCTGCAGCTTCTTGTATTGTGATTATGCATTTTATTTTCAAGACCCCTTCCCATGCACTCCATTTTTCTCTGGATTGAATTTTTTTTTTTGGATACTGGGGAGCTGTGTGATATTATCGGTCTTAGGGGACGAGTCCCACGTAGTAACGGATTAATGCAGGTCTCTTTGACACTAATGAGTTCCATAAGTTTGTAATATTTTTCATATAATTACAATCACAGAACTTCACACCACACCACACACCACCACACACACAAAACCACACACACACACACCACACACACACACACAATATATTATGTATAATATATTTATATGTAAAAATTTTTAAAATTTTAAAGATATATATTTTAAAAAATATTTATTTTAATATATATATATATATATTATATATATATAATATTTTATTTTTTGTTGTGTGTGTGTGTGTGTGGTTTTTTTAAATAAAAATTTAAAATATAATTTTATATTAAAATTAATATATATATAATATATATTATAATGTAGTATGTATATAGTATGTATATATATCCACACCCATAATATATATTATATATATATTTTATTATAAAAAAAAATTATATATATTTATAATTTATATATTATTTTTGTATATTATATATATATATTTAATATATATATATTTTAATATATATATTTTGTGTGTGTGGTGTGGTGTGGTGGTTGTGTGTGTGTGTGTTTGTGTTATGTATTATATAATTATAATGTGTATAATGTTTCTACATATTTATCTATCATCTTCACTACACACAAACGCGCGCCCCCACCACCACACACACACAACACACACACACACACCACACACACAAAAACACACCCACACACCATTATATATATATTATAATATAATTTATGTATATATAATATTATATATAAAATTTATATATATATATATTATATATATATATATACAAAATAATGTGTTGTGTGTTACGAGTGAAATATAATAAAATATTATATTATATTATATAATATTATATATTATATATATATTATATATTTATATATAATTATATATATATATATTATATATATATATATATTAATTATATATATATATATTCACACAACATACTGTGTGTGTGTTGTGTGTATGTATGTTATACATTTTAAAGTTATATATGTATTCTACATATTTATCATCTATCTATCTATCTACACACACACGCGCGGCGCACCCCAACACACAACCACACACACACTCACACCACACCACACACACAACACCACACACAACACACCAAAACACACACACCCCACCCCCACACAACACCCCACACACACCCACACACACCACCCACACACAACCACACACCACACACAAACAAAAAAACACACACACACACACACCCCACCACACCACACAATAAAATTTTTGTGTGTGTTGGGGTGTGTTGTGTGTTGTGTGGTGTGTTGTTGTGTGTATATATATATAATAATTATATATTATAATATATATATATATATTTTAAAATATATATATTAATAATATATACACTAATGTGTGTGTGTGGTGCGGTTTTTTGTTATATATATATATAATATATATATATATATTTTTATATATATATTTATATAATATATATATGTATGTATACCACATACACACAAACCCCCACACCACACACACACACACACGCCACACACACACACACATTATATATATATTATAAAATTATATATATATTTATATATATATATATATATATAATATAATATATTTTACACCACACAAGCTCAATCGTGCCGGTAAGAGAGGTGACTCGTAAAAAAACCCCGGGGCGAAGGAAATGGCAAACCACCGCTCTAATTGCTAAAAAAAAATCAGGGAAGCCCATACGTCAGGCAGCGGTGTCCGAAGGGTTTTGAGCGTGGGAACTAAAGACTGTCACGAGGCAATCTGAATTTGAGGGGGTTTTAGTCCCGACCCCGCGTTTTTTTCCCTTAGGCAAAGGGAAATTCACCTTGATTGCCTCCTACCACGGGTGGCCACCACCCAATCAATGCTGGTCCCCAAACCCGGTAAAAAGAGGAATGATTACCCAAAAGGTAACACCGGCACTCCCGTGGAAAAGGGAAATAGGGGGCCCCCACTACTCACCCAAGACTACAACTGAAAACTACAATTAAGTATCATGCTGTGACCACGGCGGCTCAGCATGAACCTACCCTTAAAAGAAGAGTACACTAACACCCACACCACAAACCCACAACACCACACCACACACACCCACACACCACCATATATTATTTTATAATATATATTTATATATATATATATATTTTATATAATATATATATAGCCCTGGGGGCCCACGTTAGACGTCACGACGGGAAACTGGTTGAGGGTCGAGCCCCCGGCCGGCGCGTTTTTTTTCCTTGGAAAGGAAATTTACCTCGATTGCCCTCCCCAGAAAAATACTTCGCCTTGAGAATAAACGAAGTTCGTAGGGGGGAATCACCGCCGTGCACAATCGCGGTTATTAGGGAAGGGCATCCCAATCAGGCAAGGGTGGCATTGAGATATAACCTTCAGTAGTGAAATTTAGGAGGCCTATGTCCTGCATGGAATAAAAGGCTGTTGGAAAAAAAAAAAAAAAAAAAAAAAAAAAAAAAAAAAAAAAAAAAAAAAAAAATTATATTTTGTTTTTTTTTTTTTTTTTTTTTTTTTTTTTTTTTTTTGGTGTTTTGGTTTTTTTGTTTTTTTTTTTTTTTTTTTTTTTGTTGTGTTTTGGGTTTTTTTGTATTATTTATAAAAATTAAAAAAAAAAAAAAAAATTTAATATAAAATTAAAATTATTAATTCATAACCCTTTTTTAAAAACCCTTCCCTTTTTACCACCAGGGGGAACCAGCCCAACAAGGGGGGCCCAACCCAAAAAAAAAAACAAAAACCCCCACCCCAAAAACGGGGCACACACCACCCAAACACAAAACAAAAACCAAAAACCCCCACCCCAAACTAATTTAAAAAAAATTTATATATATTAATATATATATATATAATATATATATATATAATATATATATATGAAAAAAAAAAAAAAAACACAAAATTATGTTAACATAATGTAATATTTAAATATATATATATATTATATATATATATATATATATATATTAATTTTGTATAATTAATATATTATTTTTTAATAAATTATTTATAATAATATATATATAATATTATAAAATTATATATATATATATATTAATAACACCCAAACCACCCACCACGCACGCCGCCCCCCGCCTTACGCCACCAAAAAAACCCACCACCAAAAACAACCCCCCCCAAAAAACCCATAAATTAAAAAATAAATTTATAAAATTATATATTAAAATAAAATTTAATTAAAAATTTGTGTGTGGGGGTTTAACATGAATGTAAAAGGGGGGGAAATATATATATTTTATAATTATATATATAATATATATATATATATAATATTATATATAACAAAAACAAACAAACATTTATATATTTATATATTATATTATTATAATATATATATAAATTATATATTAATTATTATAAATTATGTATATTATATTATTATTTTATAATTATTTTTATTTTTATATATTAAAAAAAAAAAAAAAAACCCACACACAACACACACACACCCACCCCCAAAACCAACCACCCCAAACACCACACAAAAAAACAAAAAAAAAAAAAAAAAAAAAACTATATATTATATATTAAAAATTAATATATAATATTATTATTATAATAAAATTAATATTTTTTTTTTTAAAATATGGGTATGTGTGTTGTGTTTTACGCTTTAAAATATTTTGTATTTTTTTTAAAATTTAATTTAATTTTTCTCAATTCATTTAAAACCCCCCTTTACATTTTTTTTAAGTATAATTATCTAATAATCTGGGCGATTAAGTCGCATTGGTGATCTAATGTAAATGAATTATTTTTTGCTATTAAATTGCTTTTGTTCTATAATTCACCCACAGAAAGAAAAACAAAACCCACAAACAAAAAAACACAAAAAAACACATGTTTTTCTTATATGGGATTATTATTAACCCCTTTTTTATTTTGTCATCCCAAGGCCCCAAAAAATTAATATTTTAAAAGGGGAAAATTTATTTATTTTTTCCCTGAATTTAATAAAAACCGGGGAAAAAGGTTGGTTTTATAACCGCCTTAACCGGTCCTGTCCATTTCCCCACGCTGCAACAAGGCGGTGCATGTAGGGAGGAACCTATAACCTAAATCTTTTTTTTTTTTTAGTTTTTTTTGAGTCATCCGCTTGTCCAAATGTCTTTAATGTATGGGAATTTTGGGGGGACTAAGGAAAAAAGTTGTCCGTGTTAAATTAAAAAAGGTTTTCCCCAAAAAATTAAACCAAAGAAATTAATTTTTAGTGCGTAACCAACGCTTTTCAACCCCCCGTTTTAAAAATTTAACCATCGGCCTCCCTAAAAAAATTCCCTCCCTTTCCCCTCGAAAAACCAGTTAGGTTCGCCGTTTCCCCCTGCGGCCCTTAACCCCATTCCAAGGGTTTCCCCTTTAACCCCCCCCTACCGTTGGGTTTTTTTTTTGGCCATTTAAAAGTAAACCCCCAACTAATTTTTCCTTTAATATACGGTTTTCCTTTTTTTCTTGGGAATTTTCACGTAAATACCTTTCCGAAAAAAACCAAAAACCCCAAAAAAAACCCCCCCCCTTAATTTTTTTGTTTAAATTTTAAAAATTTTTTGTTTTTAAAAAATTTTATTTTTTTAACCCCTTTTTAAAAAAAAAAAACCCCCCCCAAAAAAAAAAAAAAAAACCCAAATTTTTAAAAATTTTTTTAATTTAAATTTGTTAAAAATTTTTATATATTATATTATTAATGTGTAAATAAATCTTTTTTTTTTAAAAAATTTTTTTAAATATTTTTGAAAAAAAAAAAAAAAAAAAAAAAAAACAAAAAAACAACTATAATTAAAATTAATAAAACCATTTTAATTTTTATATAATGAAGTTAATAAAAAAAAATTTAATAATATAAAATTTTTTTTTTTTGGAAAAAGGGGGTACCCTTTTTTAAAGTTTAAAAAAAAGGGGGGGAAATACGGAGATTAAGGAAAAGTGAACTTAAACAAAGGTTTCTTTCTTCAACTTTCAAAGCTAATGGGAAGATTTTTTTTTTACAAAACCCCTTTTAATTAGGGGGTTTAGAAGTTTTTCCCACGGAAAACAAAACGGGGAAAATACCCAAAAAACAAAAAAGGGAAAAATTATTTGGCACTTTTAAATTTTTAAAAATTTTTTAAATTTTCCCCCTGTTTAGGGGTTTTTCTTTTGGGGTTACCTTTTCCCGATACCCGGGGCCCGTTTAAAATTTTAAAATTAAAAATGTTTTTTTTTTATCCAATTTTTTTAAAAATTTTTAAAAAAAAAGGGTTATCATGCCTGACTAGGATAAGGGAAGGAAAAAACAACCGATTTAAAATATGCACCTGCCAGATTGTGCCCAAAACCGTTATGTAATAAACTTTTTAATTTTTTATTCATTTTATAAAACAAACCCACACCAAAAAAATATTATATATTAATTTTTTAAAAATTTATAGATTTTTTAAAACAAAAAAACAACACAAAAACACAATTTTTAAAAATTGATTTTTAATTTTTTATTTTATTTAATAAAAATAAGTAACCCAAAATATATTTAATACAATTTATAATTTAAATATAAAAGGGGGAAAAAATATAAATATAAAAAAAAATTATAAAAGATATAATTATTTTAAAATTAAAAAATAAAAATTATCTATTCTGATCAACTAATAAACCAAATTTATCCCCAAAAAATTTTAAAAACCCCAATACGTATTACTTTAAAGGGTTTGTTTGCCCTTTTAAAACATTAATTAATTATACTTTTTTATAATTATTTTTTTTATCAAAAAAAAACACAAAACACAAAAACAAACACACCAAAAATAATATATATATATATATATATATATATATAATAATATTATTAAAATTTATTTATCCCAACCAAACAAAAAACAAAAATATATTAATATATATAATATTATAATAAATATATTATTATATATATATATTTATAATATTATATTTATAATATATTTATTATATATAAAACATATATATAATTTTTTTATAATATTATATATTAATATATATATATATATAATTATATATATTATATTATATATATATATAATATTTTTTTTTTAAAATTTAATTTTAAATAAATATATATATTATATAATATTATTTTATAATTATATATATATATATTATTATATATTATATTGTGTGGTATATAATATTAATTAAAATTTTTATATATTAAAATATATATATATATAAAAAATTTAATATATATATATATTATTATATAATATATTGAATTATATACTATATAATATATACATATATATATATATTTTATATTATATATAATTAATTTAAAATAATTAATATATATGTGTTTTTGTGTGTGTGTGTGTGTGTGTGTGTTTATATTATATATATAATATATATATATTATATATATTATATATTTTTAATTAATATGTGTGTGTGTGTGTGTGTGTTTTTTGTGTGTGTGTGTGTGGTTGTGTGTGTGCATAAAGCTTCTATAATAAAAAAGTATAATTACAGTATAAGTGTGTGAAGGTACAAACAAACATACATCGTACATACGTGCATATGTGCGTTTTAAAGTTCGTGTCTGCGGATAAATTGGTGCTGTCTGGTGACCTCCCTATGTCTGAGTGCAGAATAGCATAAGTGACCCCTCGTGCCGTTCCTTACTTCCTTCTGGCCACATTTTAAAGCATAACTGTGATATGCTTTTGACTGAGCGCTACTTCCTCTCCTCATATGGTTCTATGACTTTCTTGTCCCGATTTTCACTATTTCATTCGATGCCCCCAAACTTTTGGTTCTGAAATTTATTTGGCTTAGCATCTATTTTTTCTTTGAAAATTTCATAATGAAGTGAAAATTAAAAAACAGTTTTTAAAAAAATTTTAAAGTTTCTGCTAAACGTACTGTTTTCTTTGTTAAAAAAGTCTCGGCAGTGAATTATGTCCACAAAATCTAATGGGATTTTAAAAAAAATTTTTTTTTTTCCAAAGCAGATGTGAGGAAATAACTAAGTTCTTTTAACACTAGATTAACCCCTATTAGAAGTTCGATTTCACCACACGGATTTTGGGCACTAAAACTGTGCAGTAGTGCATATATGTGAGAACGTAACGCACCGTTAGTTTAAGTTAGCACATATCACTTATCCCTAGATACAGGCATGATTACCCTATAATATTATATTTTTTTAATCAATATGATGAACAAAAAGAACACAAGGGAAAAAGGAAAGTAATCCAAAAACGAATCTGACGCATCACATTGCATATACTTAGTTATTAGAAGGTGCCGTTGTCTGTCTTCATTTCATTGTGCACGTGTGGAAGCAGCTGCTACTGACTCACCCACATTAAACTTAATGGGCTATCGGTGGATGATAATCTTCCATTGAAGCTTTGACACGCTGGACAGAATGACATATTCTCTTTGTTATGCTCACTTTTCGGGGTATTCTCCTGATATTCTTTCTTGCTGGCCGCTTGTCGGAAATACTCTCTGAAAATCGCACGTCATTGTAACCGCAGAAGCACAAAGTCTTGTCACAAAGAAAGAAAAACGGCAGTTTGCTATTTCAGCATGTCATGCATCACAATGTTTTTTTAGATGGGAACTGGGCAAAATTTTTCATTTAGATCAGTAACGAAACTGATATTCACTTAATTCCTAATATATCATGTATGCATCTCCCCCCCCCCCCTTTTTCTCCCCCTCTTTCTCTTCTCTCCCCCTCTGTTTTCTCTCTTCTCTCTCTCTCTCTCTCTCTTATATATATAATATATATTATATAATATATATAATTTTATTATACACATACAAATATTATATATAATATTAATATAATATATATATATATATTTATATTATATATTTTGTGGGGGGGGGTGGTGTTGTTTTGGGGGGGGGTGTGGGGGTGTGTGTGGTGGTTTTTACAGAGAAATGGTATTTTGTAAATTGATATTTGTATTTCCGCAATGCAGCGTAGAAAGCTGAAGCCCCCTTTACTTATTTAAACACAGTCCCTTAAAGAAATGAAAAATATAACGGGTTTGTTACGTCAACTCTCAAAAGGTATCCACAGGATGAGGAAATTCAAGAAAAAACGGATAAAGCCGATATATTTAAAGAGCAGAATGATAGCATGTGGGTGTGTGTACTTTAACGGATGCGCAACCACGGTAGGAGGGGAGGTTAGGGGGAAGCTGGTACATGGTGTAGACCGCGAGGGTGGGAGAACGAGCGAAGGCCTAACTGGTTTTGAAAAACGGAGGGGAAAGGGAGAGGGAGGTTTGTTATGGGAGGTCCAAGATCGGTTAAACTTTCACAAAGCGAGGGAGTTTGAAAAGCGCGTTGGTTACGCATTCTAAAGTTAATTTCTTTGGTTTAATTCTTCGGAAAACCTGCCCTAATTAATCACGGTGACAACATTTTTCGCGTGTGCAGATCCCTTAACAGGAAAATTCCCATGATCACTATAAAGTGTACAGCTTTGGACGGAAGCAGGATGACACATTCCAGTAAAATGACTAGACAAAAAAAAACAGCATTTACGGTGATGAGGTTCCTCAGGGGCGCATGACATGCACCGCCGTTGTTAGCACGCGTGGGTCAGCCGGCTGGCACATGGACCGGATCTAACCTTGGCCGGATCCTATATAACCGACGCGTTTTGCCCGGTTTTTATCGGGGTAAATGGGGCAGGAAAAAATAAATACAATTTCTGCTTGTGTAAAGGATGACTTGGGAATTCTTCGGCGACCTTGGTATGACAGAAATACAAGAAACGGGCATTAAGTAATCAAGTCCGTATATGAGAAGAATAACATGCTAACCGTAAAAGAAAAAAACAAATCTTAAATATCAGTAAGCTTCTTTTATGTTTGTGGTGATGTATACATCATATTCAAATAAAGTAGACTGCACATGATAAACACCACAAACCTTTTGGGTCCATTAAAATCTGCAACCCAAAAACCTTCATTTTCATTCCCAAAAATCACAATTAGCTATCTAAGGGCTGCTATGATTCTTAATCGAATTTTACTACTACACAAATTAAACAGACTTGATAGGGGCTCCCTACAAAGACACTTTTCGAAACTTTGCGCGGGAATTTAAGACAGAAATAAGCAAATGGGATTTTAAAGACTGTAATACACACACACACATACACGCATATATATATATATATATATATATTTATATATTATATATATAATATATATATATAATATATATATTATATAATATAAGTATATATATAAAATATATATAAAATATATATATATTATTATATTATATATATATATTTACATGTGTGTGTGTTTTTGGTTTTTGTGTGTGTGTGTGTGTGTGTGTGTGTGTGTGTGTTTGGGGCGTGTGTGTGGTGTGTTGCGTGTGTGTGTTTGTAGATATATAGATAGATGAAAGCTAAATGGGAGATAGACAGCAAAGTGATATACATAACAATATGTGTTCAACATGCTACAATATACATTCATATATTATATAAAATATATATTAAATTTTATATATATATTTAAAGTATTGTATATGTATATATATTTATATATATATATAATATATTATATATTATATATAATATTAATATATTATATTTATTATATACCACACACATCTACTCTACTCTACATATGGTACACACACCACAAAACCCCCTTTAAATATAATATATATTATATATATTATATATTAATAATATATAATTTTATATGTTTTGTGTGTGTGTGTGGTGTGTGGTGTGTGTTTGTGTGTGTGGTGTGCGGCGACGTGCTGCGTGCGTGCGTGGTTGTGTGGTGTGGGTGTGTGTATATATATATATATTATATATATATATTATAATATATATATATTAAAAATAAGATTTATATTATAATATATATATATTATATAATACATTTATATTATATTATATTTATATAATTTAAAAATATTATATATTAAAATATATGTATCATGTATGTATCACATATATTTTTATGTGTGTGTTGTGTGTGTGTGGTTTTGTTGTTTATATATAAAATATATATATAATTATATATATATATATTAATATATATATATAATTCTTCAACGGTAGGTTTTTTGTCAGCCGCCGTGGCACAGCTGATCTTTTTCATTTTTCATGTTGTATGCTCTTGGGTGAGTACGTGGGAGGGTTCCCCAGTTTCTTTTACGGAGAGGGCCGGGACCCTTTTGGTAAAAATCTCTCATTTTTCCGGGTTGGGGGCCAGCACTTGACTTGGGTGGTTGGCCACCCATGGGTAGGGGAGGGATCAAGGGGAATTCCCTTTCCCAAGGGGAAAAAGCGCCGGCGGGATCGAACCCTTTAAACCCGATTGCCGTCGTGCATTTTTAGTCCGACGCTTAAACCCTTCGGCCCCCCCCGGCCCCTTATTATATATATATATATATATATATATATATATATATAATAATATATATATTTAAAATTTCATATACATTATACTCGAACACACAACAAGTAATATATATATAATATATATATAATATATATAAATATAACCCCATAACAAAATTTTACTCGATACCACACACATTATGTGTATATAATTATTTTATATATAAATATATTTAATATATATATATATATGTAAAATATATAAAAATTTATAATATATATATTATATATATTATATATATATAGTTTTGGGGGTGTGTGGGTGTGTTGTGTTGTGTGGTGTGTGTGTGGTGCGTTGGGGTGTGTTTGGGTGTGTGTGGTGTGTGTGTGTGTGTTGTGTGTGCGTGTGTGTGTGTGGGTTTTTGTGTAAAATTTATATTTATTTTATATAAAGTATTATTATATATATTATATTATTATATATATATATATTTATATATATAATCCACACACAACACACACACCACACACACCCACAAATTTTATAATATATAAAATATTATATATATATTATATATAATATATTTTATTATATATATATATATTTTTTTTTTTTTTTTTTTTTTTTTTTTTTTTTTTTTTTTTTTTTCCAACAGCCATTCATTCCACTGCAGCATAGGCCTCTCTCATTCCTACGAGAGGTTATATACA
>NC_051391.1:45608550-45613550 GCF_015228065.2 Penaeus monodon
GAGGGCATTGATGAATTCATCTGTATCAGAAGCAGTGTTCGTGAAAGGTGGCCTTTAGCTGATATTCGTCCAAGCATTCGCCTGTCGTTGCATCAGTGGTTTGCTATTAACTCGGCGACAAGTGAAGCAGGTCCTCAGGATGCGATCAATCAAAGGCCGACCTGCCACTATCCAGTAATATCTTCTCAAGTTGGCCAAGGTATGTTCCCTTCCTGAGTGCCTTGCAACAAATATGTGTACATCTCGACAATTAGGGCTGGTACAGGGTGATCTTTAGGAAGGAGGATGGGTCTTGCACTATAATCACTATATTCACTCAGCTGGCATCTGCTTTTCTTAGTAAGTTTTCCATTACAATATCATCTTGAAATGACCCATTTACATATTCTGAATGATGCTGTTCGGGCTGACTGCCATTCTGTCACTTTGATTTCGGATTTTTCCAGCCTAGGGGCGACCTTCCTTTATCCATGCTGAGAATCGACGGAGCCAAGCTACCGCTCTTTGTAGAGCATACCAAGATGAGTACCGTGCAAGGAGCTCATCAACCCCATTGGGTTCTTTCTCTTTTAGCATCATGACTGTGCTCTCCCTTTTTACTTCTGGATCCTCACCTAGGTTATCATTGTCACTTGGCACAGGTGGCCAGGAGTCCTCGGGCAGGTCTAAAAGCTGGGCCCAATTTTCCACCTTCTACTCATTAACAGTCTTTGTACAGATAAGCCTCAGCTGGATTGTCTTCAGAGCTCACGTGCCGCCACTGCTGAGGGGATAATATTTTGTGGATGATTCCTAACCTGTTGGACACAAAGGTATGGAAACGTCTTGACATGTTCCTGATGTACTGCAGAACAATCATGCTGTCTGTCCAAAAAAACAGAGTTCCTGATCTCCAGGGAGATTTCCTTTCGTATCTTGGCATCAGAACCAGCTGCCAGAACCGCAGCACACAATTCTAATCTGGGTATGGAGGTAGTCTTGATGGGGGCTAGTCTAGTGCGTGCTGTGATAAAGCTGCATCGCACGAATCCACTGTCATCTTGCAGCCTCACATAAGTCACCACTGCATAAGCTTTAGCTGAAGCATCACAGAAGTGATGGAGCTGTGCGTTAATGAGCCGTCCAAATCTGGGAGGAAGTATACAACGATCCATGTAGAACTCCTTCATATCTCTGAGTTCCTCTAGCCACAAGGTCCAATTTTTAATATTTTCCTTCGAGAGTGGTTCATCCCATCCCTTTTTCTTGCGTACTTCATCTTGAAAAAATATCTTAGCCCTAACAGTAAAAGGAGCTATGAATCCCAATGGGTCAAACACAGAGCTCATGGTACTCAGGATGCCTCGCTTAGTTAGTGGTTTGTCGGGAAGGAGTTACCGGTATTTTTAAACTGTCATCCTTCAGGTTCCATAGCACCCCTAATGCTCTGTCCATAGGTAATTCATCTCTTTCCAGATCAATATTTTTAACACCAGGACTTCTTTCTTGCTGTGGTATTCCAGCCATCACATTCTTAGAATTGGACATCCATTTTGTTAAATGGAAACCCCATTTTTCAAAGTTTCTTGTAATTCTTGAACATAGAGTTTGGCCTCCTTCTCAGATTCAGTAGACAGCAGAAGATCATCAACATAGAAACACCGTTTGGCATTACTGGACTTTTCCCCACCTTCCTCCAAGGTTTTAAGAAAAGCAAAGTCCACCGAAAAGATGCCTAGTCATTCGGTATGGGATAGTTGGCCTTGCAAAGTCAAACTGTGGCCACCAAAGGAACCTTAAAAACGCCACGATCCTTTGGATCTACCAAAGTGCCACCCTCCCTTCTCTGAAACGAATGAGGATGCCTATAAGGTCATTTATCATATCAGGTCCTTGCATAATTTGATTATTTAGAGTAATCACAACACAACAGTGTCTTCTCAGGCTTATTTGGGTTAAACACTGGATGAGGTGGGAGATACCATGTTTTCCCGGGATGAACTCTCCTCTCTAGAACCCTTTCAGCATATCCCTTTTTTACCAGTTCTTCCATCTCCTTGACATAACGCTTCCTATCACGGATCAACCTGGCCTTCAGTCCTGCTAATCTCCTGAGAGCCATTGATAAGTTGTCTGGCATGGTAAGGTCTCTTTCCCTGAAGGGTATTGGAAATTGGTGGTGGTTTCCAGTTCTGTTCCCTTCTCTTTTCCACATGTTATAACCTGTTGATCTTCCACCGACTGTCCTCTCTTATCTGGGTCTTCACCCTCATCTATATCCCAGAACCGCTTGATTGCCTTCTCCAACAATGGGCATTGAAGTTTATTCTTTGGTACTTCTTCCAGAAAAGCGCCAAAATTATAGCCTCCCTTTTTGTCAATTCTAGTGGACCATTTATAGATCATCCTAACTTTGTCCTGCTTGCAAATGGCTCCCCATTTTGTCCTCTCTGGACTTCGATAGGTGTCAGTGCTTGAGGAAAGTCCTGTCTGATCAACAACTCTACTGATAGATGTTTCACCTGTCTGTGCATGTGTGCTAAGTCCTTCAAGTGCACCCACTGAGCTGTCCTGTCTGGATCTGCTTTGGTCTCCATTAGACTTTCAGGTAGGGAATCCATGACAATAACTTCTGTTAGCCTTAAGGGAGTTGTCTTCTTTCCATATAAACCTGTGACCATTAGCTCAACACATGTTGACTCTTGATTATCCTTATTTAAAAGAGTGGCAATTACCGTGGGTTGCCTCTTTTCTCTTAGCCATAGTCGCTCCACAACTTTCCTTGAGTAGAATGAACGGGTACTGCCAGAATCCAGTAAAGCACAAGTTGTAATCCTTGGTTTTATATGGGTGTCTCCAGACATAACAACTGGCACTATGGGCAGAGCTATTCTTTTCTCCCTGCCTATGGTATGGGTCACCCATATCTTTTGCGATAGTCTGTCATCGTTTTGTTCCACCTTTGAGGCCCCAGTCCCTTTATACCGTTCAAGGGCTCCGGGCTCTCTACGAACCTGGTTGTCTGTTGAGGTTTCATGAAGCCATCTAGAGTGACGTCCATTGCAGTTGTCTACACCACAAGGCCGTGCTCTGCAATCCTTAGCATATGACTCTCCTTCAGACAAACAAAACATTTTCCTTGTGCCCTTACAATCTTTCTGCGATGGTCCACAGGCAATAGTCTGAACACATCACACAAGGAAAGTGTATGATTCTCCCCACATAAACGGCATCTGTTAGTAACACCTCTGCTCCCGATGAACCTTGTGGGTAGTTCACTTTGTGTAATAAGAGACACTTCACGAGTGTGTGGTTTGATTGGGTACTTATGATTGCGCTTCATTCCAGCGGATGTACCTTCCCTTTGAGTCTCCTGTGTTCCAATGTACAGTCTTTGGGTCTCCGTGTTGTAATTTTCCTTATGGACAAGTTCATCTTCAATTCTCTTGGTTTCTCTTTCCAGAAACTTCAGGACGTCCTTTATATGCTGAGTGCGTTCACCCCTTTTTCCTGTCCAATATACACTCCAACGGCTTTGCATGGCATCATCCAATCTCAGTACAATGTATCTGATTGTTGGTTGATTGTCAATTTCAGTCAGTTTGTCCAAGTTTTCTGCAAATGAAATGAATGACGTCAGTTGGGCACACATTGTGGAGAGTGCCCGGTAATCATTCTCTCTTATTTTGGGTCCTCTAATTAACTTCTCCCGTGACTGATTCATGTACGTATTTTCATCACCAAATCTTTTGTCTAGTATTTTTAGCGCTACTTTGAGACCCCTCTCTGCTGGTAGTGCCATGCAATGAGATATCAGCTTTTGAATCTCCCAGTCGCAACTGGTGTATAACTGGTTTAATTTGTGCATGGCTGAAGCTGATGTGTCAAGAAAAAAATCTTGAAACTGTCTCCTGAATGCCCAATAACTCTCATTGGGAGCTGATGAGTCACGCTGCTTCCTCCTGTAATAACAGCTACTATTTTGACTGTAAGCGCCGTTTCACGCGCTTAGATTATTAGTGGCAATTCAAGGTGACTGATGCCACTGCGTCGTACTCGCTTCAATTTTATTGGAATGCGGTCAAACGCATAGCGGGAACAGTCTAGGCCTTTCAACAGAAGTCCTCAAGTCGATCCTTATGTACGTGTTGTCGAGCCAGTATGCCCTCTCTTACTCTCTATAACCCTTATCGCAGCCCATGGGGAAACCGTCAGCCCAGGCGCTAGAGAGGATGATATACGCCAGATGCCGATGCCCGCGGCCACGCCTCCCGATGCTGATGACAGCAGCTACAGATGTTATACAGGTGATGCTGATGCCAGCAGCTATGCCATGCCGATGTTGATAACAGCGGCTACATATATATACATATGCACTTATACATATGTTTACACACACACACACACACACACACACACACACACACACACACACACACACACACACACACACACATACACACACACACACACACACACACACACACACACACATATATGTATATATATATATATATATATATATATATATATATATATATATATATATATATATATATATATATCTTCCCAGAAGATATATGTCTTCTGGGAAGAAGATATATATGTGTGTGTGTGTGTGTGTGTAAACATATGTATATATATATGTGTATTTATATGTAGCCGCTGTTATCAGCATTGGCATGGGTAGCTGCTGGCATCAGCATCATGTGGTGTGAGTATATATATATTATATATATATATATATATATATATATATATATATATATATATATATATATATATATATATATATATATATATATATATATATATATATATATATATGTATGTATGTATGTATACACACACACACACATGTTTACACACACACACACACAAACAAACACATATATCTTCCCAGCTTGATACTATGTGGGGTCGCCGTTGTGAATGAGCCTTCTCCGTGTGTTCCAGCGCTACATTTATATTCTTCTCCCTAAGATCGTTATTTATACAATCTTTCCATCGTGTTCTAGGCC
>NC_051391.1:45618550-45621050 GCF_015228065.2 Penaeus monodon
GGTTGTTCTTTGCTTTATTTATAATCAATTCTCTACTTTGGTACAAGAATGCATGAGCATGTGCTGTCAATATGGCAATATTACAATTTAATATAAATCACATCTTTACATAGATTATAATTAGGCACATGCCCCAACCCATTATCACAGATAAATAATATAGACAGCACTTTGTAAAATGATCATCTTACAAACTTCAATCTATTATAATTATACAAATGCTTGATGTTTAAAGATAGCCTAACTTATATCTGTAGAAATATACAGCTAACATTCTATCACATACAGTTGAATGGGTTCTTTAAAATTGCAGCTTTAACTGAATTAGTAATAAGAAACCTTGTTTATTTATAGCTGAATAAAAGTACCATACATTTCCATATATTTTTTTCTATCCTATATGTCTGATGCCATAAAAGAAAAAAAAGAAAGAAAAAAATTATGATAGCTGAGCCAGTGCTAAGCAAGATTTAACACTGTATTCAAGTAACTCCCTTTGAATATTCATTTAAAATATGAAGCATCACATTAAGAAGTGACAGCCATCTGCAGCATGAAGAAAATGTTGCATATGCAGTACATTGTTTAGGAGTTTCTGTTCTTCTGTCTGCTATGGAATAACTAGAAGTCCATGTAGGAAACATATGTTCTATAGTGGCATCTTAAACAACTTTTTACCTATAACAGGATATTAAGTTTTATGTTCATCTATGTACCATAGAAAGAAATCTCTTGTAACTAGACCCAATTGGTAAAATTTCTTGATACATGAATATACTGTTCTCCAACCAATCAGTCATTCCACTAACACCTGACAATTATTTTATCATATATAGAATATAGGTAAAGGTTGTAAAATGGAAGCTCTCATTCACTATAAATATTGATGAAAAGAAAAATTTTTACAAGCAGAAATACTTATAAAATCTTCTTTTTCAGTTATGACAAAATAATCATTGAGCAAAACAGCCTCACTAAAAATAATGCACCTTTTTAATATATGTAAAAATAAGATTGTGTAATTAATACTAGTTTTATGCCATGAGTGTTTCCTTCTGAAAAAATGAGGTTTAAAGGATATATAATTAATATCATTTAAATACAGTGTTTATAATCTTCAGTTTCATTCAAAGACAGTGTTTACATACAGATAATTTTTCATTATATCCTTTACATGATTATAAGTTATGTGAAATTTATTAACAGTTTATATACCTTCATTTGTGAACCTTATCCCACTGGCACTGGGAAAATGTGTTCTTTGTGGTATTGTTCTGTGAAATGTCTCTGCACATTAATGGCTCTGCAAGTGCTTCGCCACAAAGGAGTCAATTAGTAGACTTTGTGATGTCACCTGATTTCAGCTTTCCTTAAGTTTGTGGGAAAATTGTTTATTTTTACTAATGCTATCAATATCAGTGCTATTATTTTCATATTAGACATTATAATTATTATAGTGTTATTGACACTATTAACAGAAATATAAGATACCAGAAAATATTGTCAAAAATAGACAGGCAGGACTTGTAATTGGCTCAGTGGTGACTTAGTATTTGTGGAGCAATATATGTGTAAAAGCAATTAATAAATTAAATAAAAATAGTACACAAGCATATGATTGGATATTAGAATATCACATACCTTTCCTCAAGTGCAACCATTATAACATTGGAATTTTTCAATAGTTAATTCTAATGCATGCAGTGCATTTGCCACAACAAAAACACACAATATTTTAATATGTAATGAATCAAGTTCCCAATTAGCAACCTTTTGTGAGTTTGTGCATGTGACTCCCCACCACCAGTTTTTGCTTGGCAGCAAGGCTGGGATGATGAATCCCCTGGGCCATTTGGTAACCACATGGAACTTATTTAAAACAAGGGTAACACACTTAACATATACATATGACAAGTACACATAATTAAAGTTCTTTTTGGACCACATACCAACTCCTCAATACCATGTACACGTTTTAAAAGGTAATGACCAGCCCTAGTATATGTTCTAAATACAAGAAATATTGTAATTTTGAATTACCAATACTTGACCTGATATACAAGGTAGTTAGCCCATTGGTCATAGATGGCATGACATAGTGTAATGTTCACTGTAATTTTGGTTTATTAATTGTGTTCACATATTGATGGCTCACAAGTGCTTAGTTACCCAAGTCAATTATTAGTCATACCCATCTCACTGCATGGGTATTTTAATAAAGATTCCTTTTTATTTTTTATGGTTATTAGTAAGTTAATAACATTATAATAATCATAATATCATAGTGAGATCAATATTGATAGCATTAGAAAAAAAAAAAAAAACTAAATTCATGGAATGGGGAAATTAGATGTAGTTAGATAGAGGCTACTAATTGACTCCATGGTGGCTGAGCACTTTTAGAGACATCTGTGTATAAAAAAACAGCAGTACAGGGTAGAATCTATGACTGATGGGTTAAAAATCACATTGGAGTAAATTATGTTGCACTGTCAGTTTC
>NC_051391.1:45638550-45643550 GCF_015228065.2 Penaeus monodon
TTAATCCAAATAGATGTTGGTTGATAATAGAATCTACAAGTGAGGATGAATATTTTTCCTTATGACAGTATTTGTGTATTCGGGGTGAGCATTTATATGGGTATATTTAATGTATATGTATCTGCTTTATTTATCTCTTAGAGTTCATGACTATGGTAAATGCCATATTTGATATATTATAAAAGTGCTTCTTTTGTAATGTATAGAGTGTAAAGTATTATCGATAGTTGGTATCTTTTCCCAGGTTAAAAGATATTTTGTTTCTCTTCAGTGTATTTGATATCCATTGCAACAAACATTCATGCAACAGTATTCTCAGTGATACTTCAGCACTTCTTTTCCATCATTATTTTAAGAAACTTTATTGATGAACTAAAAATAATGACTAATAAGAAGTTAATTTATTGTTATTTAGCAGTCTTAGACTTCCTGGGTTGATATTGACTTAGTTGTATAGTGGTTAAGAAATGGCTGTTAGTTTGTAAGTTGTTAAGTAATATTATAGTATATTTGCTCATTTGTTGATGACTGGTAAGTCATTTTTTTATTACACCTTTATCATATTGAAATCATTAATGATGAACATGATTTTAATATGTAACTATCCTTAATATCAACAGGACGGAGACATGGATGAGCATTTGCGTCAACCATATGAGGGGCAGCTAATCAAGTTTACAAATGTCGTAAAAGGATGGCAAGCTCGCTGGTTTATTCTGAATCCTGAGATTGGCACTTTAGAGTATTATCTGGTAAGAAATTATATTATGTGCTGCATTTTGTTGATATGATAATGTTTGATTTTAAATGAAGTTGAAATATATTTTTTCTGGAGGATACAGGAAATGGAAAGTGGAATATGCTTAAGTGCTACATTTGCAAATTGGTTTGATTCCTATTCCTTCTGTAAATAATTTCTCTCATGTTTTGCATAATGAATGGGTGTATTTTTGTTTTTCATGTAAGAACAGTTGGAAGTTACACCTTATCTTAGTCATTTTCATTATTGATTAGTCTTTTTTTAAAAAGCGTGAAATATTGATGGTAATTTATTTGATGTTACCCTTTTGAATACTTTTTTTTACAACTAATGAAACTGTTGTATTTCCAAATAGTTTGTTATATTTAGGAAAGCTTAATATTTGTGTAGATTTTTAATACAAATGTAAAAATAGGGAGCATGATTTATTTATCCCGGTAAAAAATCTTATTTGAGAAAAGTAGTTAGATATATATGTCTATATATTTTACATACACATTTATCTCCCATTTCCAGAGTGAAAGTGATAAGCATGAACGCGCGAGAGGAAGCATCCAGTTGGCAGGTGCTGTCATCTCTCCCAGTGATGAGGACTCTTACACATTCACTGTATCCCCAGCTGCAGGGGAATCCTACAAACTCAGAGCTACTGATACTAAAGACCGTCAGATGTGGCTCAATAGGCTGAGAGTCGTTGCTGAAATGCACACCCGTGCTATTGCCCATGTAAGGATCGGCTGCGTTGATGTGTTTGCTATTTTTCTTTTTGTTTAGTGAGAAGTTATGTTGTCTTTTTTCATTTCTATGCCAAAGGTGTATGCAGTTGTGTAAGTTTGGATATGCGCACACGCACACGCACACGCACACGCACACGCACACGCACACGCACACACACACACACACACACACAAACACAACACCACACACACACACACACACACACACCACCACAACACACACACATCATACACACAATACACACATACCACAACAACATACAATACACATACATATACTACATACATATACACATATCATATACATACATACATATATTCTATCTACAATACACAATACAATATACACATACATTCACACATACATATACACAACAACACACATATACACACATACACATACACAATACACAACACCACACACATACACACACACAACATACACACATACATATACACACATTACATATACACACATACTATACACACATACACAATCACATATACAACATAACATACACACATACACACATCACACAACTCACTACACAACATACACAAACACGTACATACACACATATATATATCATATATACTATATATTACACATATGATATATCTAAAATATACTATAATACATATATCATAATATATATATATCTATATAATATAAATCTATCCCATATAATAACATCATTAATATATATATATATATATATATATAATATATATAATATTATAAATATATATAATATTATACAATAATATAATATAATATATAATACTATATATATAATATAATATATATATATATATATAATTATATTATATTATATATATATATATTATATATATATATATATATATATATGTTGGTGTGTTTGTATGTGCAAACACATACATATGCAGACATGTATATACATATGAAGGTATTGATTTATAGGTATATGTCATCTTATCACCATGTTAAGTTGAGTATAGCAAATGTATAGAAATTTCTCTTTTTTTCCCCTCTAGAATCACCCTCCATTGGCACCTCGTGAGCATCGAACACCAGGCAGTGGAAGCACTGGTAGTGGACAGAACGTGACTGCAACACCTTATATGGGTCTTGCAGTGCTAGATGCTTTCACACAGGTAGCTGAAGTATTAGAAGAAGCACGAAGACAACATTCTGCTCTTGCTACTGCAATTGAAGACATGCCATCTTATGGTAGGTTATTGCAGGCTTTGTGGAGCTTCATTATTTAGAAATTGTAGTGGAAATTACAAGTTGGGATTCACATAAGTGAAGATTTAGATATATTAAATTTTATTATAGGTATATGTTTTTTCAAATTTAACGTAGTCCTACATGATGTATTTAAGATTTTTTTTTTTTTCTTTTTGATTGCAGCCACTCGATGGATGGTGCACAGAACCAAATCTCCTTCTCTTGAAAGCCACAAGTCAAGCAACACTTCTGTGCTTAGACCAGTGTTTGAGTGTGTTGAGGGCACAGCATATGTCTGCCATTCATCACCAGCCATCACCTTCTGTTACCAGCACAAAGTAAGATTTAATCTTAAATGGAGGTTTGTGGATACTTGAATAGAGTCTAGTATAAGGTTGACAGAACTTGTTTGAAACAAAATTTATACCTTTGATTCAGACAGTTCTTAATTTACTTGTTTTGTGTTTGTTTGTGTGTGTGTGTGGTGTGGTGTCGTGTGTGTGTGTCTTGAGCTGTGTTGTGTGTGAGTGTGTTGTGTGTGTGGTGGTTGTGTGATTATAGATATTACAATATATAATTTTAAAATCTAATATTGTATACTGATAGATTATATATAATATGTAATAGATATATGTATATATATGTATATAATTGTATAGTTATATGTTATATGTATATATTGTATAGTATATATGTGATATATATGTAGTTATATAGTATATGATATATGTTATAATATGTATATATATTATATATGATAATATATATATATATATATATATATATATATATATATATGTATATATA
Organism: Penaeus monodon; assembly: GCF_015228065.2. Taxonomy (NCBI): domain Eukaryota; kingdom Metazoa; phylum Arthropoda; class Malacostraca; order Decapoda; family Penaeidae; genus Penaeus; species Penaeus monodon. The sequence goes on from NC_051391.1 coordinate 45,642,068, forward strand.
TATTATGTATATATATATTGTATATAATGTTATATATATGTATATAGTTATATATATATATATATATATATATATATATATATATTATTTATTTATATTTGTAAAATCTGTGATGAAAGATATGGTTTCTTTGTTACATAGGATTGCCTCAATATCACAGATTATTTTTTCTGGCACACTTCCACAAATATTTTTTCAGGTATTGCACAACATATATCCTCCATGTACCCAGGGTATTGTGTGGATGTGTGGTTTATAGGTGCTGGACCATATCTTTGGATATTTTGATATTTTATGGGCATGATTGAATTAAGAGTGATGCAAAATAAAAGGAATGGCATGTAAAATCTTGTGCAGCTTGTTGTACAGAGAGGCTGACACGGGTAATTAGGATGAATGAGGTAGTTGGAAAAAATACAAGCTTGTGGGAAGTGGACAGGGTGAACTAAGCCTGATGTCTGTTGATCACACATACATGTATGCCTCCAGGTGTTACTGATTTGAAGAAAATAAATGTATATGCATGAGTATACATAGATGAATACAGGCAAACATACACTCTTACAGCACATACATATGCACATTTGCATACTTGCACTTACTTGTATGTATACTTGCACATTCTTATACACATGTACACTTAGTATAAAGAAATTCACAAAAATACATAACCATACAATGCAATCATCTCTGTAGGAGTACCTGCACACACAAGAGCACACTTATACTGACTTACAAAAATGTACATACTGGTGCATACTTATGTATACCTATTTGTACTGTGCATTCATAGAGTACTGCTTACCTATTCATAGTTACACATACTTGCATCCATACACACATATACATACTTATACAAAGACACTAAGAGATATAGCATAGATACAGCAGAAATATAATAGCCCCACACCAGAGACACACCACCAACACAAACACACACCGACAGACATATGTACAATTTATTAGAATTGAAGGTTGGCTTGTTGTAAATATCTTAAATAGAAACCTAAGGGATTTATTGTCTTATGTTGAGAGGAAGTTTATCTAATACATGCTGTCTCAAGGTATCTCTACATCTCAGGGTAAGTACAGTTCTAGGAAGATAGGAGTAAGTTCATTTACTGAAAACAAAACCTATGAATGATGCCAGAAAGAAAATGTACCTTTTTTAAATACTGTTATTTTACTGGACTTGTCTCCTTAGTCTCTTACTTGGATGGTATTATATTCCTTTAGAATTTTATCTTTTGACAGAGATTATAATTACTAAAGTTTACACTATTTGACTTCATTGGTATGCTTCAACTACTAAATTGCTCAACATGCCAGCAGTGTGAGTGATGAGTGGGAAATATACTAATGTTTATATATACTACAGTGAAACAGTATATACATTTCAGAATAGTACCTAATCTATGCCCCATATGGTTTGCAAATACAAATACAAAAAACAACAACAAAAAAACTTAATTGATCCAAGTTT
>NC_051391.1:45648550-45663550 GCF_015228065.2 Penaeus monodon
ACAGGATAATTATTTGGGTTTGGTACAATGAAAAGGATGTTTGCTAAAGCATAATATTTATTTTTACCGGATAATGAACTTCATAATGTTACTTGTATATACTTTCAGAATTGCTGATGCAACAACACCAGAAGATCGCATGCAGGCAGTGGTTAAATGGTATTTAACAAGCATTCATGTTGGACGAAATGGATCTGTTGCTAAGAAGCCTTACAATCCTATTATTGGGGAGACATTCCATTGTAACTGGCGAATTCCAAGGGATTCCATCCATGGGGAAGTAAGTGTTCATTTTGATATTTGTAATAATTTCCTTTGCATATCTTTACACTAACTCACTTATTATCTTTGGCTATATTCTTTGAACTTTAAAGTAAAAAAAAAAAAAAAAAAAAATCTGCATGTAAACTTCTCACAGTGTAATCAATTTGATATTTATGGAGCAATAACTTGATTTGTTTTTAAGTAGCATGGTACTACATAAAATATGAAAGGGTAATTTTATGTTGTGGGATTGATAGATTCAGCTTCTTGGTAAAGATAGAAAAAAAATGTACAGGAATTTATAGAGGAAATATAGTACCACTTTTATTCAAGTTGTGATTGAACAGGCTGTATCCTGTTTAGGGAAGAATTTTTTTACTGGTTGCTGTTATGAAAAGGTGATACTATATTGTCAGCAATACTGTTAATCATTATTTTTGTTTAAGATACAATATTATCTTTATTATTTTCCAAAGGAGACAGGGGAGACTGGGAATGGGAAAGCTACTGATGGAAAGAAGACCCCCTATGTCAACATCAAATATGCAGCTGAGCAAGTGTCTCATCATCCACCAGGTTTGTTGTTTTTTTTGTTGAGATTATAGAGTCAGATACGTAGTCGTAGGTTTGAAATTAGTTTTTTTTTTTGTGTGTGTGTTAGGGTATAATTAATTTCTTTTCTCTGTTTCCAGTATCCGCTTTCTTTTTTGAGTGTCCAGAGAAGCAGCTGAGTATAAATGCTCATATCTGGACGAAGTCGAAGTTTATGGGTATGTCTGTTGGAGTTAATCTGATTGGAGACATTACCCTCATCATAGGCAATGTCCGTGAAAGCTATAGTCTTGCCATGCCATCTGCATATGCTAGAAGCATACTGACTGATCCTTGGGTTGAACTTGGAGGCCGAGTAAACATTTCTTCTCCTGAGACAGGCTGTCAGGCTGCTATTGTCTTCCATACTAAAGTAAGGTTTCGATATGACTTATTGTTGATGTGATTATAATATATATGGATAGAATATTTTTGAAAGATAATACATATTTGTAACCTGCAAGTTGAATAATATAAGACTTCTTGAAAAGGAACATTTGCATTGTATAGATAAAGATTTATATATATCTATTTTTATCATATATTTCAGCCATTTTATGGAGGACGTCTTCACCGGGTGACGGCCGAAGTGAAAAATGCTGCTGGAACAACTCTGACAAAAGTGCAGGGAGAATGGGACTCACAGTTGGAATTCACTTATGCTAATGGATCTCAGGAGGTATCATATAGATTTCTTTTGGCTTACTGTGTATTTTTTGATGATAGCAGATAGAGAGAATAGTCTGATGTATCTGATGTGTTTTTTTCTGATTGTGGTCTTTGAAATAAAAACGTTGTTTTTATTTTTACAAATTTAGTGTTAAAGTTTGATGCTATACAGTACCTTCACTGTTTCAAATTAGTCCAAACCAGTACTAATGATTTGCATATCAGATTTCACCATAATTTATTACAAGAGAATGTGTAAAAAGAAAATAAGTGCTTCATGCTTTCTCTCAGTAGAGACTTTTTAAAAGTATTCTTGAATTTTCAGGTTGTGGATGTTAATGAAATACCAATTGTTTGTCACAAACGCCTAAAACCCTTGGCGCAGCAATCTCCAATGGAATCTCGGCGTCTGTGGCATGATGTAAGTGTAGCACTTGCTCGAGGGGACGTAGAAACAGCCACAAGCCACAAGAGAGCCCTTGGAAGAACAGCAACGGAAGGAAGAACGAGAACGTGCTGCCCAAAACCTGCCATTCCCAACACGACTGTTCCATTCTCCAACCCCTGATCATTGGGTGTTCAACCAACTTCCAGCGTATTCGTTTACTTCCTGCCCTGCATCAGTCCAGATTCAGTAACAACATGCTGTTTATACTTGTTATTTCTCATTCTGTTTTTTTTTTTTTTCTTCTTTTTTTTTCTCAATACCATGCCAAAGATTTTTAGAACAAGGATGTTTAAAATTCTTGTTGTTCTCTGAAAAAGAATATGGTCTATTTTCCTAACAAAGTTGAAAATTCTAATTAGGAATAGATTTTCATAGATTTTCATTGGGATAAATGATTTTCTGATTTAACACTAACAAAATTTTGTGAACTTTAGATAGCAGTAGTTTGAGATGTCCAGTTACTCTTCCTAGCATTTTTGCCTTTGCTTTTGGAATTTCATACTTATTTAGAATACATGTGTAAAGTCTCACTCTTTTCCTCTCCGTCTCCCTCTCCCTCTCCCTCTCCCTCTCCCTCTCCCTCTCCCTCTCCCCCCTCTCCCTCTCCCTCTCCCTCTCCCTCTCCCTCTCTCTCCTCCTCTCCCTCTCTTTCTCCCACTTCCTCACCCTCTCCCTCTTTTTCTCCTACTTCCTCTCCTTTGCCTTCTCCCTCATCCCTCTTCCTCTTCTCTCTTCCTCTTCCCTTTTTTCCCTTTTCCCTTTTTCCTTTTTCCCTCATCCCTCATCCCTCTTCCCTCTCCTCCTCTCTCCCTCTCTCCTCTTTCTCCCTCTTTTCCCTCCTCTCTCTCCCTCTTCTTCTCTCCCTCTCTCTCCCTCCCTCTCTCTCTCTTCCTCTCCTTCTCCCACTCCTTCCTCTCCTCCCTCTTCCCTCTCATCCCTCTTCCCTCTCCTCCCTCTTCCCTCTCATCCCTCTCTCCCTCTCTTTTCACTCCCTCTCCTTCCCTCTCTCCCTCTTTTGCTGTTATTCCCTATCCCTCCCATCCCCATGCCCTCCCCTGATACCCATTTCTTCCCCTTCTTTGCCTCCCCTCCCCTTCTTCCCTCTCTTTGCCTCCCATCTCTTGCTCTCATCTCCTCTCCAAACCATCAAACTGCTATAGAGTCACAGGTGCACATTTACAAATATCTGTATATCCACTTGTATTCATCAGTCATACATATGTGGCCACATGTGATAAAAATAGGCTAGAAAGATAAATGAGAATTGGAAAGATCTGACTATTCAATAGAGCTTAGAGTTTCTGACCAGTAGTTCCTAGTCAAAATACAAACTGGATTAAACACTTGCTTTACATATTGGTGACTACAAGCCACATTCAGCTGTAGAGAACCTGGTCAAGCAATGCCGCTTTTCTGCTGAACATTATTACCGTCCAATAGAGATACAGGCATGTAGCATTGAATGTAAAATTTCCATATATTTTCAGTCATAAAAGATAGTAATGGCAGCTCATTTTGGCAAGATGTCATCTTTATTGTCCTAATTAACTAATTTAAATGTTAACTTCCATTTTAACAACATAACGGCAGGTGAGGAAAATCTTTTAACTTCAACGAAAGCGAATGACAATATTTTTTGAGTTTGATATTATTTACTGGGTTGGTGCTTCAGATGTTGAGTTTTTCGAATTTGGTTTTAATATTACAATAGTTTGGTGACATGGGTTTTGATTGGGTGGTGGTGAGTGTAATGCATAGCACATTATCTTGTAATTAAGAGTTTAGTTCATCCTGATTCACAATATTAGCCATTGACTCTTTCTTAATGTTAGCAAGGTTTATCCTCTCTTTGTAAAGTACACTAATTTAACTTCTCAGTCACAGTTGCAGTATTATTTTGTAGTACTTTTTGATGTTGTAAATCTTGTAAGAAACTGGAAAGGCTGTGTTGAATGTGAGTGCAATAAGTCAAGAAAACTGTTAGAATTACTTTGCCCATTCCCATTTGTATTTTCACCTTTTTGCATTGACATTTTCAATAATTTCCATAGAGATATAGTACTAACTTAGATAGGATGATAAAGAGATCACGCATGTACTATGTGAATGTGTATCTAGCAATCTTACACTGTATGGAAAAAGGCATTATTTTTTGTATTACAAAAGAACTTGAAAGTCGGTAATAAATGAGAAATTTGAGATAATTTTAGTGAGGATCATAATTAGTGTAAACTTTGGTAAAAATATATTATTTCTTACAAAAGATATACAGTAAATGGATGAATAAAGATATGAAGGCTGAAAAGTGTGGCTGGAAAGATTTGGAAAAAGAAGATTCATTGTGATTGATTTCTGCATAGATTATTGATTTTTAGGGTATTTGGCTCCAAGGAAAAGCTAAGCAGAAATGAATGAATATAAAGCTGTCATTATTATGCTGTACTGGACTGATCTTTCACCATTATTTAGAATACAATAAAGTTAAAACAAATATGAGATGCATACTCCAGTAGAAAATGTTTGAATGAATACATTTTCTACATTTGTCACAATGAATTCTTGTTTATGCATATTCTTGTGTGTTGTGTGCAAATGTGACACTGATGTAAGGTTAGATTTAGAGAAGTTGAAATTGTTAATTGAATGAAGGTGCTACTTAGCATTGATTTTGTTTAACAGATTATCCATGTTTGATTGATACTACATTCTTTATTTGCATTTAAGTAAAATAGAAATAAGTATGAGAAGTTTGGTTGTGAGGGAGTTAAAATGATTGATAGAATAGTGTATATAAAATGGGCAGTGCCTCATAGGAATAAAGATACGACTTTGATAATTATTGAGTGTTTTTCATGCCATTAAGTTTAAGGAACTGCATCCTAGATGTAGAATTCTGAGCATTTTTAAAGTTACTATATATTTTATTTGTTATTTACTTATTTTTGTGCATCATGAATATGCTTTGTCTACATTTTTTGAGATATTGCTCAGATACTAGTAGAGATATTTGCTTAGATTGTATTATATTAAAATTTTGTTTGTTTAACAATATTTTTGTTTTTAAGATTGTTGAGATAATTGATGATATAAACACCCATAAATGGGAAGTCCTCCCATTTGATATTTAAATTATGTAATGTTATTAAAAGAAAAAAATCTTTTGTGTTAATTGAAAGAAGAGATGTGTTATATTTGAAACTTAACTAGACACTTGTATATATAAAATTATTAATAGATGTACCAAATATATGCAAAGGGACAAAAGCGATGATGAAAATTCAGATTTTGTGTGTAATAATACCAATATTATTTTGATCTTGGTATTATTTTGATCTTGGCATTTAACACTCAGTGGGGTGAATTTCCTTAGTGGAGTCCAGGGATATATTTAATGAGCAACTGCAGTGTTGTGAGATTTGTAACTGTCAAGAAAAACATTTGAAATTATTGTTTTGATACATGAATGTATTAGAATTTCAGGTCTGTACTCTCAGAAATTGTTAGAGAAGGCTTTAACACAATTTACTGAAGCAGTTGGTAATGAATATTTTTTGCTTTAAAAAACTGCAATAGAGATTATGATATTGTAATTGTATTTGAGATGTGAAATATGAGTATTGTGTGATATGTATGCATGCATGTGATTTGCTAGATATTTTGTTGTTGTTTTTGTTAATAAGTGTCAAGAGATGCTTTGAAATTACCTTTAGTGATTCTTTGTATTGTAATATTGACCATAATCCAGTTGATGAAAAAGTGGTCATAGTTGACCACTCTTAATATTACATTTCTGTCATGTTTTATCAGGTTGTTTTACTCTGCATCTCTTAAGGTTTAGTTAAGTAAAGCATATATTTATATTCCTCCTTGCAAGTTTGATGTATGTTATTTTCTTGAAATAGTACAATTAAATAAAATGATACTCACAATTACTCACAGACAGCATTCATTCCCTTTTTACTGCATTCCCAGATTCATATATGTAACACTATGATTCTTGTCTTTCCCTTTTTCTAAATCTCTGTATCGTCTAATCTTTGTCTAGTTTGCAGTAAAAATGGAGATCACTAATGATTCCCAAAAAATATATTGATATTTATTTGTGTTTGGTGAAGAAGAGGTTATCATTCATTTGAAAAATGGTGTTTTTGATTTTTTTTCCCAAGTGGAATATGTCAAAATAAATTATATAATGTCTAAATGGTATGTAGAAGAGGAGGCACAAATATAAATGAAGGAATAAGTATTCTTCCAGGTATACCTCATATACTATGTAACAACTATTTTGTTCTTTTATTGAGCTTGAAAAATTTACTGCTCTGTCGCATTGATACTTGAAATATCCCCCTTGTGCCTGGGCTTCTTGATTTACTACCAGAAGAAATTAAGGGTTAGGTGAAGTACTCGTACACTGCCAGGCTGTCATTGCATTTCTCATATTGCCATAAAAAATTGGTATTTTTTATGATGCCAAGGAATTAATATCTGCATGGTGTTTTTTTTTTAAACTGAGATGTTGCAAATGGACAGGTATACTCAATATCAAAGTAATTTTAGGCATTTAAATGTGATTATGAAAATTAGGCAAAATCAGCATTATGACTTTTATGGAAACTGCAAAGGGATTAAATTTTATTGTATAGGTGAAAAGATTGGACTGTAAATCTGTAGTTCTTATTATATTTGCAGCTTTAGGTAAAAAGTTTAAGATAAAAAGATCATATATTTTGCTAAAGTTCAGATGAAATATAGAATAAGAAATTTTAAAGAGTGAATTTTGTTGCACTTTTTTTTTTTACATTTCCTTATGCAGTATTAATATTATATTAAATAAAGCCTATACATGACTCATGAGGTTTTCACAGCAATATTCTTTATAGAAACTCTGATATTCATACAGTTAATTGGTGAAAGCATACATGTTTCCTTTAATTGCTTAGAAGCTTTGTCCATTGAATTATTTAACTATCAACTATAAAAGTAGAGATGCATCTTTCCTTACAATTTAGAGTTCCTTCTCCATTCCATATCTTTAAAATTTAACACCATTTTTGTCCTATTTTCCCCTTCTGTCTCTCTCTCTACATGCTGTGTAGTATAGCATCTATCATACATTTTCTGTTAAGCATAGCTGCATGTTAAAACATTTTTCACAGCATATACCTACTTAGGTATATGCCTATGAAGCTTAATAAAATATCCTTATAACCACCCCTAGTTTATTTTATCTTTAATATGTAAACCCTTATCTTTCAGCTGTCTCTTGAGTCCTATGGCCTGAAAGTTTTTCAAATACAGTAGAATCCTAATTGTAAAAATCTGATTTAGTATTTGTTTTTAATTAGTTTTTCCAACTTTTAAACTACATCTCTTAGTGTTTTAGACCTTAAAAACACAAATAAGAAATTGTTTAAAAACACGAGGAAGGAAGATTTCCAAGAAAAAGAATTATATCAAGAGAGACACGAAATACCTTGAACAAATGAAGTAAGGTTAAAGGAAAAGTGAAGCGACGCATGGATGTCATTACTTTATTGTGTGGAGATATACAAGTGGTATCAATACCAATATTCACATTCATGACGAAAACCCTGGCTACAAAAGACCTACTGCAGTTCTATTTGGTTCATTAGGATTTAGCTTTAAAATGCCTTTAATTGTTATTTTTATTTTTTTGCTCACGTTAGAATTTCCTGAAATTAGAAATTCGTGACACCGGTGTGCCAGTAGTGATGCATGCGGGTCTCCAACTCAAGTGAATCCAAAGCTGGTCGCTCCTGCATTTCTGTCGCCAGGTCGGGTTGAACTAACGGGTAATGAGATGGCCTTGGACGGTTCTGTTGATAGTACTTCAAATTCTGTAAGCTCCCAAATCGGCGGAAATTGCTCTCGTTTTTAGAAGCGTTACTTTTAAATCGTTGTAGGGTGCTAAATTTACTTGTCGTGGCACTCAATTTGCTCTGGATAAGACGGAAGGTTCCTCTACCCAAGCGGGATTTGCGGATCGGGTTGCGCTGGAAGTGAGTACTTGCGTCGGGTTCTGTAGTCGTGGCCGTGACCAGGTCGGGAGCGGACGCGGTAGGGAGTGGACTGCAGCGAGAATTCGACCGGGTCAGGGTGTCCAGTTCGCGCATGAAGAGAAGCTTTGCGTTGCGGGCTAGAAGGTACTCCCAGCTGCGAAACTGCTCCTCCGTAACCTGTAAGATAGTGAACGGATGAATATGAAAATATGTGACATCTTCATATATTAGTATTTTTTTCTCTTCTGAATTTGGAAACGTGCGTGACCTCTTGCAACACCGTGCACTTAAGCAACGTCAACTACCTACCCACAATTCTAGATTAAAATAATTTACTTTTAGAAATAGTAATGATGATGATGATAACAACAATTGGGGCTCTAGCAGGAAAGATATATAAAAAACAAACAAACAATGACGTAATATAAGCTTTGATGGTTACAATAATGACAATACGAAGTAATATTTAGTACAGCGAGAATTATTACAGCAATCGCAGTGATATTGCTAAAAATTATGATTTTAATGTCAACAGAAATAAAACTATAATTAGAATGTTAAGTAATAATGTTAATTATACTGATAATAACTAACAATATTAATGACAAAGATAACTGTAATGATTAAAGCTATGATAATAATAATGATAATATTTACAGTAATTAATGATGATGATGGTGATGATGATGATGATGATGATAACAATAATGATAATATAATACTAATAACAAAAAACAAATAATAATAATAATAATAATAATAATAATAATTACTATTATTATTATCATCATCGTCATCATCATCATCATCATCATCATCATCATCATCATCATCATCATATCATCATCATCATCATCATCATCATCATCATCATCATCATCATCATCATCATCATCATCATCATCATCATCATTATTATTATCATCATCACTATTGTTACTACTACTACTACTAATAATAATGAAAAAATAATGATAATATTTGAAACAACTACAACAACAACAACATTAATAATAGTAATAATAATAATAATAATAATAATAATAATAATAATAATAATAATAATAATAATAATAATAATAATAATAATAATAATAATAATAAAATGATAATTATAAAAATGACAATAATTATAACAATAATAATAATAATGATAATAATAACATTGATTTAGATAAAGATAACGGGTGATGATGATAATTATGATAATAATAATAATAATAACAACGGAGACAAGAACAGCATGACTAATTACAATACTGGTTATACTAATTGTAGTCCAATAACAATAAAATGTACATAGACATTAATTTTCGACGCAAATGTTTTCTCGTGAAACTGATGCAGGCCTACAAGAAAAAGGCGTTGAGTGAATCTTACCTGCTCAGGATCATTCCCTAGAATATTGTCCTCGGAATGAGCGTGCTGCATGGGGCTCGTGCGTTGGTGACCTCCGCTCACGCCACTGAGACCACTATCACTGTCCTCCGAGTCACTTCCGGTGTCAGCGAAGCCAGCAGGGGGTGCCAGAACACCGTCGTCGAGTTCGGTGTGCCCCATGCTGAGCAGGTGCGACGCCAGGTGGTTCTGAGGGGATGGTTGCGACGGGTCTGGTCGAGGGTAGTGGTAGTATGTGACTGCCTGCTGGACGGTGCTTGTCTTCGCGGGGTCTGGCTTTGATCCTACCTCGGGTTTGCTTCCTGTTTCCCGTTTTCTTCGGTTGGGTTTGGCATAAAGGTCCTCGAGGTTGGGCCGCAACACTCGTGGTTTGGGAGGGATAATGGATTCGGGCGATTTGGCTCTGGCACTGTGTTTCTGGATATCAGAATCGTGTTCACTGTGATCGCTCTGGCTCTGCCCACTGGGCGAAGAACGGTCAAGATCCTCAATGTTCTCCACGAGATTCCTCTCTGAACGACTCTTCGTCTTCGGAACAGCACTGACCACCCTGCTTTTATTCGTGTCGTTACGCAAGGGTGAACTCATACTTTTTTTATTATGACTGGTTGACCTCAGTTTCCTTCTGTGGTCATCGTTTTCTACTGTGCTAGTGGACACATCTACAGACGCTTTTCTGTTGAGCTGCACTCGATGGGCCAGAGTGTCTTCATCCACGGAATTCCGTCTGTGCAGTGCACCGTCGCCACTGAGTAATTCAACACTTTTGGACTTTGATCTACTTGAACTTAACTGCGTACTCTCTACGGACGAACGGCTCTGCCACTTGTGGTGCGCTGGCAGAAGGCGCACTACAATGACACTAAGGGCCTGACGAGTGCCATATCCCTGTGCCAGGTCCAGCAGTCGCTTTGCTGCTTTGCCAGGATCGTTCATCTCACCACATACATTCGCCACTTCATCTGTCCCAATAACTTCCCAAAAACTGGAATAAGAGAAAGTAGAGTTTTTTAGAACATTACTTTATTTATGTCGATTTTATTGCCATATCTACGGTTATTGGATATCTAGAACCGTCAAAACAATCCCTGACATTTTGTCAAAAAAAAAAAAAAAAAAAAAAAAAAAAAAAAATGTCATGACGCTGTGTTGTATTTACTGAATCATATACAAACGACTTCAAAATCAGTGACTGGCCTAGGTTCAATAAATATATCAGATACATATTATAGACTGCATATTTCAGCTAATCTCCTTTTTCGCTACTACAGACATGAGTGCCAGCGTCCTCACCTCGCACTACCAATCACAACAGCGGTATGGTGGGGCCCCAAGTACAACTCTGTCGTGTGTGGGTCGGGCAAGGTGACAGGTTCACCTAGCGCACACTTCACGCCGTCATCACAGCTTCTGACACAATTCTGAGGGAATGTAACGTCTAATTAGTGAAGGCTTAGCCAAATTGCGAGGTTATCTTGATTAAAGTTACCAAGTACAAGATAAATATTTGTCGCGTCTAAAAGAACCCACCTGTTGTGTTCGAGGAGATGACGTTGTGACGAAAATAGGTTCTCCGTGCGTCGTCGTCACAGCGGCAGACACGGCACCGTAACAGCAGAGGCGCAGGACAGGGCATCGGGTGGACTCGACACCCTCGAGTTCTAAGTGGGCGGCACAAACTGCGCTAGGTAAAGGGGCTCCTTGGGACCGCAGTCGTCTGTAATCAAACGATTATTTATATCATCATAACATACACCAACAATAACAATACAAAAATGCTACACGGAGAATATTAAGAACGAACATTCAGTTCAGTAACGGAACTTGAAAAGACAGTGAAATATACCTCAGGGCGGTAAGAAGCGCATATTTCAGAGCATATGTGTGCGAGCGAGAACAAGCTCTTTCTTCCTGAAGTAACGCGGGAAGTGCCGTCAGGAGGCTTCCAACGCATCCCACTTCTTGACCTCCGTCTGCCAAGGCTGCGACGCCGACACGTCCTTCGCCCGCTATATCTGGCACCCTTAGCTGGCCTACAGTCAACCTGAAATAAATGTAAAGAAATACCATCGAACACACGTAATTTCGGAAAGTATGTCTGTGCCCATACACCTTTTCAGACTCAACAGCATTATGATATAGTTTTACTTACTTTGAGTCTCTGCCAATGGTTTCAGCAAAGCCTAACGTCCAGGGTAATTTTGGGAAAGCGTCGTTCTTTCCTCTGAAGCTTGGGTCTTGGGATGATGCGAGCTGAGAGGCGTGAGGCTTGGTCAGGGGCAAGGACCGTCCGGAACGACTGGTGACATCGACTACGTTTACTGGCCGTCGAGACCTGTTTAAGTGATTTTGGTTTTAGTGGCTTTTAAAATGGGTATTAAACAGTCATGTGGTTTTATTTGTATGTCTTTACAATGTGCATACGCGCACAAACACACGCACGCACGCGCACGAACACCCACCCACACACACACACACACACACACACACACACACACACACACACACACACACACACACACACACACACACACACACACACACACACACACACACACACACACATATATATATATATATATATATATATATATATATATATATATATATATATATATATATATATATAAGTATATATGCATCCATAGATATGCGGTATTGGTGACTCACACCTACTTGCACTTTGTAAACTGATGGTGGTCGAGGGAAAGCGCTGTGTTGGCCGAGATGTCGAGTGCCACCAGCCCCGGCGAGACCAGCTCCTCAAGTTCGACGCGGCCCAACTGGCAGTGAGACGCGTCCACTACCTGCGTCGTGTAAAATGTCATATAATAGGAAAGGATAGAAAAAAAACATAAGCTGCGAGTTTTCAGAGGTATGAAGACGCAGAAAGGGTAAATATGACTTGCGATAGTGAAATAAACTAACCTTTAGAGCAGAGAGGTGGGCCAGACGGGGGAGGCAACGCAGTGGGTTAGAATGAACCTTTAATACTCGGAGGCGGCGCAGACGAGACACTCCAGCTGGCACATTCATCAAGACGTTCCCTGACAGTACCAGCTCCTCCAGTAACTCCCAAGACCATATCAACCTGCCGGTATCACAACCGTAAATCGATTAATTTCACTGGTCATTATTTCACCATTTTCTCACACGAACTGATGCTGCTGAAGACCTTGCATGCTCTTTCTAATAATTACCCGAGGGATGAACTAAAAGTGCGTAAATACAAAGTAGGTGATATTTTCAGGCACTGTCGCTTAAGGCAAATAATGCCGATATCCATGAATACTTTTTTATCCTCGGTCTGAGGAATAGCTTAATTCTATGTAAAAAATATGCCTTTCGCCATGGCTGTCATGATTATTTCAAAGGTAAGTTGAACGAATGTGTCTCAGATTAGCCCTGGCAATGACACCGACCTATCCTGTAAGCTGGCTATCCTATTGTAAGGAGCGTGGAGGATGCGTAGAGCTCTACAGTGCTGGAGAGGAGTGAGATCCCGAAGTCTGTTAGCTGCTGCGTATACTTCCTGGAGCGGGAAACTGGTCTGGGGGCCTGTCTCGTCTCGAGCATCTGGCGACCCGCGTCCTCGTCGTCCTTCAGGGGACGGCAGGGCTGACAGCTGGTTGGTGCTTACGTTCAGAACTCGTAATCTGGAATGATATAGTAGGTTTGAGTAGTGCATTTAATAAAAAAAAAAGAAAACTAACTGGGAAACATCCTGATACACTGGCCGAACACCGGACATTATTTACCTGCTAAGCCAAGTGAAGAGGCAGCTAGGCAGAGACGTGAGGCGGTTGTGGTGTAGCAAAAGCACCTCGAGTGAACACCACTTCGGTTCTTCGTGTGGGTTGACGGACGAGCTCAGACCTTGGGCTTGTTCTCGGCCGTGATGCTGCGATCGGTACGGTGTGGAAGAGGAACTGTGGGCTACGTTGGGATACGAGTGGTTACTGGGTACCTCAGACATCGCACGTTGGGGGACCATGAAGGTGGAGAGATGGTTGTGGTGAGCAGAGAGGGTGTGGAGACGTCGCAGGTGTCCCGAAGTGAGGAAAGCAGGTAACGTCGCGAGATTGTTGTGGCTCACGTCCACCAATGTGACTTCTGTACTCGAAACCAGCCATGGCGGTACAGCTGACAGCTCGTTCCTGAAGACAAGGAAAAAATTGTGCAAGGGACGTACAGCTGTCTGTGACAGAATTTTGTGTTCGGTGCTATTGGTAAATTAGGGACATATTTTAGGGTATACAAACCATACTATCAACACGGTAGAGTGTTTGCCATTCATCTTCAATACTATAACACAGAAATGAGTTACCAGCCTCCATAAAATAAAACATTATACCACACCGATGTAACGCTCTGGTTGACCAATGACTTCTGGATATTAGTCTAAGCATCATGAAGATTATTAAAGGCTTTAAAACTACCAGTACCCATTAACACCATCATCCCTCCTTAGATCCACAATGGTGACTTACTAAATTTATAAATAGCACCAACTAGAATCACTAACTACTAGCACAATGATTCACTAATTACCAAAATACTGATTCTGTAATAATCTAATTATTGTCTTTTGACAATGAAATATAAAAAAATAGCAATTGGTCGCTTACTGTCATAATCACAATAAAAACAAAATCGAGCAACGACCTACTGTACGGCGCTGACCCAATTAAACCAAAGGTACTCCAAAAAAGACAGCTTTCCAGCCATCTCCTGGGCGTGGCTCTGATGCACCGACGCCCGGGAGATGACGGATAGCCTTAATGGCGCCGCGAGATGAGCTTACCTGGAGAGATTGAGACGAGCTAGTTTCCGGGGATGGAAACGCACTTCGAGTCTGCTCAGCCCTGGGGGAGGAGGTGAGGGGGTGAGCGAAAAGGTATTTTTGGTACATTTTTTTAAAAACGAATTTCGGTAGTTTGGTTTTAACTGATTTATTAATTTTAACTTATTAATAAAGCATTTCATTTTTGTAATTACTTTTCTGAATTTTTTAAAACATTAACAACTATTTTTTTTTTCTTTTATCATATTCGCGTTTGTATTTTTTTTTGTTACCTAGCTATTGCAAGCGTCATGATGAACGAAAGGTTGACACGAGGGAATTGCAAGTAGGTTGACGAGAATGATAAATAAAGACGAGGGGCGAGAGTGACTGGCAAATGCGACAGGTGCGTATGTCGATAGGTGAAGCAGGTGAAGGGGATGCAGGAGTGGCGGTGACACAGCACCTGTTATTGGGACACTCCCTTGTGTCGCCACACTTGCGTTGCGAAGAAAGTCACACTCACAAACAAACGTGCACACACACACACACACACACACACACACACACACACACACACACACACACACACACACACACACACATATATATATATATATATATATATATATATATATATATATATATATATATATATATATATATATATATATATATATATATGTGCATACTTTAATTACATACATACATGGGTACACAGTTCGGTAAAAATCAATAGAGAGCAACTACAAGTGATAGACCACCAAATGAAATTAAATTACCCTGTTTTGCGCACGGAAATACGCGCTAATAATTTCCATAATAGA
>NC_051391.1:45676050-45681050 GCF_015228065.2 Penaeus monodon
AATTATTTTTTAAAAATTGTATAAATATTGGAACTGCCGTGACATGGTAAAAATTCAAGGACCAACGAAAAAAAGAACTTATCAGACAATGCTACGGAAAAAAATCAATGTTTGTAATATTCCAAATATACTCAAAAGCCTCCTAGTAAAACCTGCATAAAAAAACAGAACGAACGATAAACAAATGCAAATAGACGTAAAACGTGAAATCAACAAAAAAGAGAAGAGAGAAGTGGAGAAGCGAGAGAGAGAGAGAGAGAGAGAGAGAGAGAGAGAGAGAGAGAGAGAGAGAGAGAGAGAGAGAGAGAGAGAGAGAGAGAGAGAGAGAGAGAGAGAGAGAGAGAGAGAGAGAGAGAGCGATTACTGACCCTGAACGCACAACTGGTTCCTGTGTATTTACCTCCCCACAGAGAGCGTTCCAATAATCCAGATTCACGGATAAAATCTAAATTTCAGTTTGTTATTAAACAAGAATTTTCCTTTGCCATATTCCACCATCCCTATGTTTCCATACTTCTAATTTTGCATTACTCTGTAGTATTTTGATATATATATATATATATATATATATATATATATATATATATATATATATATATATATATATATAATAATAATACACAATATATATATATATATATATATATATATATATATATATATATATATATATATATATATATATATATATATATATGTTAAGTTACTTATGAGGTTCGATTATTCAGAACAATATCGTCACAAAAATGGTTTACACTTCTGAAGGTCCGAGCTTGTAAATTAAAATAATATTGATGACAAATGCGCAAAATAAATAAACAAAGAAAGTAATAGCCACTGGAAAGATATATAAACTCTAAAATAGATGAGGATGAGGATACACAAAAATAAACATAGTTCGTCTCCGAATAATAACAGTGTACAAATGATCCAAACCAAGAAGGGGGTTATCGCAATATCAGCGGCAGTTACCAAGAATTGCAAATAATATTTCGACCAATCCGTATCTGTTTAGTCTGAATACAACTCAATGATTATTTTTTTGTAAGTCACTGCTCTGATTAACCCTTAATTTATTTGCCATGTTCAAGATTTGGTCGAAGCCATGGACTATCTGGTATGCATTAAAATCCTTAAAATTGAAGAGTTATCAATTACATAATTCCCTTTAAATAATTGTAATAAATTACTGAGTTTATACAATTAACAATATTCTTTTATCTATTGGTGACTTCTCAGTACCGCTTATAAGGCACAAAAAGGGTTCACTGTTACTCTTTACTCGTGAATTTTATTTATTTTTTCTCAGTCTGTTTATGATATTCTTACTTAAACAACATTTACCGAAAAAAAAAAAATATATATTATATATATATATATATATATATTATAATATTATATAATATATATATATATATATATATATATTTTATATATATATATATATATATATATATATATATATATGGCGATAACGATGGAAATAAAATAATAAATGTTATGATAGGACTAAACAGCTTCATCAATACCATTAATAACAATACTGAAGAAGGTTTGGAAGTGGAATCCAGAAGTCTCGTGTTTCAATAAATCCCAGTTTTGTGTAGTGGGCCCTTACCTATACTACAATAGTATTCAGCCAGCATGTATTCGAAAAGAAAGGGGGGAATTCTTTATTACTTTGTGACTATGAATTTGGATACTATGTTTAGGAATGAAAATCTAATTGATTTTAGAAGATATAGTAAAAGTAATTACAGAAAAGAGGGAGGCTGTTCATAATCCCACTCGTTAAAATTTAGAAAAAAATTCGTTTTAGTCTGCCTCTGCCTGTCTGTAGAGACAATTGCTACTCCTTTGTGGATTCGCCTTGAAAACATATTCAAGGTAAATCGTGGACCTGCAATGTCCTCGATAACGAGGACCTTGAAAATACCAAAGCGTGAGGCAGAACCTTTGGTCTCCAGCAGTGTAGTATCCCTACTGAAAACGTTAACATTAAACGTTAAGTTTCGTAAACGACTTTGTCTCCTGTTGTGTTATAGATGTTGTGTAGTCTTAAGGCCTGCATCGACATCGCTTCCAGCAGTCCACCAGGACATCTCATCATGAGAAAAACATGAACGAATCTTGAATATCATTATTAACAGAATACAGATCGATATTAAAATGAGATGGTAATAAAGAGACAAACAAGGAAACGCTGTGCTGATTATAAGCCATAACTTTGTGCATGCATGTGACCAGAATGCCAAAGGTTTTCTTATCAAACCTTAAAGCCAACCACATTAACTGGATATTCCTTTTTTTGACATCCAAAAATCCATATAATAATAACTTTTCTCAAATAATAATAATAATAATAATAATGATAATGATAATAATAATATTAATACTAATAATGATAGTAATAATAATAATGATAATGATAATAATAATAATGATGATGATGATAATGATGATGATGATGATATGATGATGATGATAATGATATTATTATTATATTAATAAAAAAAATATAATAATAATGACAATAATAACAATAAGCATAAATACAATATTGATAATAATAATAATGATAATTATGATAGTAATAATAATAATAATGATAATAACAACAATAAAAATAATAATTATAATAAAAATAATGAAAATAATAATCATAATAATAATGATATTATTATTACTATTATTAATCACAATAATAACAATACTGTAAAATTACTATACTACCAACGGAACTGCTAATAATACTGATAATAATACTGATCATAATAATAATCCTAATAATAATAATAATAATAATAATAATAATAATAATAATAATAATAATAATAATAATAACAATAATAATGATAATTATAATAATAACAATAAAAATGATGATGATTATCATTCTTCTTTTTCTTATTATTATAATTGTAATCATGATTATCATTAGTAGTGTCACTATGGTTATCATTATGATTGTTATTATTATGATTATGACTATTATTATGATTATGGTTATTATTATTATTGTTATTATTGTTATTATTATTATTATTATTGTCATTATTGTCATTGCTTTTTAGAAGTATGTGTCTACAGTGTCTACAAAAATAATTATTTTTGTTGAGTTTACAATTTTCGCTGTTAATATGACGCTCCGTTTACGCTATTCGCTCTTGCAGTGTAGTAAACGCAAACATCAGAGGTTGCAAGAAAACGAAATTTCATTTGGAACGCCTGTTAATCCTTTAGAAAATGTCGATCGGTTTCTCTGCCCAGAACTGCCAACTGTACTAGGATCTATAGTTATCAATTCAGTGAAAAATGCCATTGAAAATCCGCGAGAAAGTTCCTATTTTCAAGTTCAGAATGAAACCTCTCACGCGAAATCATTCTAGTTCAGTCTCTTAATAACATTTTTGCAAGTGAAAGGTAAATTGTGCTTTCCCAGAGGATCCTTGTTAATTCCCATGAAAATTTTGTTGCCTTGTGACTTTTTTCTTGATCATATGATCTATAAAAGTGCATTGGAATTAGAATATCATTAGCATGGCATGAAAGAGGATGTGCGATCAGTTTTCAATATTCTGAATACGAAAAAATGTTACTTGATTAGTCACGATAAAAAATAAAAAAAAAATCAGGAAGACCTTAGGACACTGGAGAGTAAATATTCTGTAAAAGAAGTAAGCAAGTCAGGTACTACAGGTAATTGCAATGTTGCAAGAAGCCTAACGAATAGGAACAGGTATATCTGAAAGAAAAAATGCAACGAGATCTTCAACTGCTTTTTGCCGTCTGTGTTCGCGATATCAATAATAAAAGAAAATCCTAATATTCACAAGATTATAATGTTCAACAAAAAGTAGCCATGACCCCGCGCGAACAAAGTCTTTTGAGCTCGTTGTCCAGTTTGACCACTTTTACCTGTCTTTCTTCGCTCTTCGAAATACCATTGCGCATTATCAATCCTATCACTATGAGTAATCAAAATATTAAATAAAGGGAAAAAAAGAGAGTAGGATTTCCGTAGATCACTCTGAGAACACCTGTATAACTGTAGACCTTTTTGAATGCTACTATCACCTGTTGCATTATATGAATTTATAATACGTACATTTTGTGAATAAGAATTTTTATTTCGCTATTTTCAAACACGAAATTTGAGTAAATAATTTCCGGATCAATTTGTTCCATCGTCACAGACTTCACGTTCTTTGCTTTTGCGACGACAAAGGCACAGACGTGGTCAATAATGCCTCCAAGATTTCTTTAGTTTTAAATTTAATGACTTCGAGGTTTAACTTTCCACCAAATCAATATAATTCCCGCAAACCAAAAAGGAACTATAAGATATTAATTGGTTTCATTTCGATCTCAAGCTCTATTACTTTATATCACAAGGACATTGCAATATTCAAAATCGACTGGATTCTAATTTTAAATACATAACTGTATCTTCTCCTTAACTGTATCTTCAGACATAATGAATACCAAAAGCTGACAAAAACCTGTTTAACAACTCTGAAAGTAAGACATGACAACTAATATATAAACAATGAGAATAAGAAATGAGGGGAAAATATTTACAACAATACGACACGGAATACAGATTTCTATAGCTTTCTAAAAGACAAAAAGACTAAAACAAAGCTAAAGTGTCATCAACAACAACTAGAAAAAGTAGATGACACTTCCCGGGTAAAAAAAAAAACAAAACAAACATAATGAATATAGTCCATGTTCTGTTTCTTAACCTTACAATATATAATATACTGTCAGAAATATCCAATACTAAAGCCATCATCAGAAATAATGAAAACTAACGCCATCTGGGTTGTCTAGGAAGGTAAGTTTGTTTACATGCGATAACGAAGGAGTGAGTAAGATGATATATATGTATTGCATTATACTTTATATGAACAAATCTTCATCTTAAAAAAAATAAAAAAAAAAATTGTCCCTCGTCTTGAAAAAAGGCAAACACGATCCTTTGCGAAAAAAATGTC
>NC_051391.1:45686050-45688550 GCF_015228065.2 Penaeus monodon
AATAATAATAATAATAATAATAATATAATAATAATAATAATAATAATTTAAATTACATTACAAATAACAACGATGATATTAGTTACTGTAAATGACGAGGATGATGATATAATGTAATGACAATAATATTCTTTATGATTAAAGTAATCTAATATTATCATTATGAACAGCTGTAACGAAAGAAACTATGATACTAGTGCCAATAATGATGGTAGCAAAATTGTCAATGATAATGATAATGATACATTAACAGGACTACTACTAATAATCATAATCATAATATAAACGTCCATAAACGACAATAGTCATGGTCATAATATCAACATCCACGTCCATACTAACAACAGTCCTCCTTAATCAGTCAAATCAAGTGCTATGTAAAAAGAGAGAGTGAAAGAGAGACTGCCCGCGGTGACATGCCTGGAAAGTCTGCCCAAGGGAGGACGCTAGGTACTGGGTGACCTTGTTGGGGTCGGGGAGGGGGTCGAGGGAGGGGCGGGGCAGGGGGAGAGGGTGGGGGAGATACTAAGGCTGGGCACCTGAAGGGAGGCACTTGAGGGAGACGAGGCTGGTAGGTAGGGGGTGTGGGTATGTGGGGAGGGATAGGGAGTATGTGAAGGAGGGGGAGGAGGTATATGAAGGAGGGGGAAGGGGGAATCTGTAGGAGGGGAAGAGCGGAGGAGCCACTCGGGAGAAGAACGTGGGGCATCCGGGGAGAGGGAAAGGGGGGGGGAGAAGGGCACCTTTAGAAGACGGAGAGGGGTGGGGGTTTAAGTACCCCTCGACCCCGCCCTCCCCACGCTTGACAAAGACACAAAGGGAAGGAATTACCCGACGAGATAAAAGGCTTTCCCCAGACTTTTCTCTGACACTATGATTCATCTGCGAATATATCATTGCAGTTTTCGAATACATATGTTCTTTACGTTTTTTTTTTTGTGAATGATAAGTTTGTTTTAATTGGAATGAGCTAATCCGGCAGATCTGATGAATGTAATTCTAACGAAAATACAGAAAAAAGAGCAGTTATTGCTAGATTGTGAAGAAATATATTATATTACGTTTCAAAATTAATAGAAAACCAAATGCTATAAAGTTAGATTAATTTGAAGCCAAATAACTAAAGGAATATGGACAATTTTGATGAAGGAACATAATCCTTACAAACTTTTTTTTTAATAGCCAACAAGCCTAATGAAGCAGAACTTAATATGATAATAATATTCTTATGATAATAATTAATATAATGATAAAAGTTAGAACCGATTATCAAAAAATTTGATTTTTTGATCGGTTGGATACCACAGTGGGCAAGGAATTGTAGTCATAAATACAACACAGGTTCATTTACATGTCATTAATTATAAAACGCACGTACACATGGGCATTGTCATACAGACATATACAGTAAGTACACATGCACAATAGCATGCACATGATAGAAAAAAGACACACACACGGACACACTCTCTTTCTCTATAATACATATACATACACACGTACATACACACACATACTCACCCCCCCCCCCCCACACACACACTCTCTCTCTCTCTCTCTCTCTCTTTTTCTCTATCACACACACACGCACACACACATTCCACACACACACACACACACACACACACGCCACACACACACACACACACCCCCCACACACACACACACCACACACACCCCCACCACACACACACACACCACACACACACACACACACACACACACACACACACACACACACACACGCACCACACACAGACAACACACACACACACAACTACATCGAACAACAAAGAGATACAAACTCGTTCTCACATCCGCACACCAAAATTATGAACATGACGATCGAATGTTCATTCAATCCGTACAAATTTACATTTCATTATAATATTACATTTCTTCAAAATGCAAATTAATGAAAAATGAAGGCAGGAATGCGGAATATGATAATAATAATGACAAAGATGGGCGAAGAAAATGATACCATTGTCATTAAAGTTATTACTTTTACGGATGATGGTGATGACGATGATGATGATGATGATGATGATGATGATGATGATGATGATGATGATGATGATGATGATGATGATGATGATGATGATGATGATGATGATGATGATGATGATGATGATGATGACAACAAGAACAGCAACAAAACAACAATAACAACAACAACAACAACAACACTAATAATAATGATAAAAATGATAATAAACATCACTAACAACAATTTAACAACAACGAAGCTCAGTAAAAGAAAAAAAGAAAGAAAGAAAGAGAGAGAGAAAAAAAAAACACGAAAAGAGATAAACTGAAAAAAAGAAAAAAAAAATCCGAACACGGCCAAAGGTTCGAAATGTGTACAAGAAACAGAAGGTTAACCATAGATAAGGAGCCTAATATGGACTAGAATCGAGCGGGTATAGGTTAAGCTCCCTCCTCTTAGCTTCACTTACTCGCATTTATTATTATTATTTTTCTTTCCTTGACAGCAATT
>NC_051391.1:45696050-45703550 GCF_015228065.2 Penaeus monodon
AAACATCAAGATGACCTATCATGTAAACACTGGCGGGCAGCGTGACCCGGCTGGGCAGCAGGGGTCACGCTGAACTTTCTACCACGCCCAGACAAAAACACAGAGCCCCGCCACGCCCTTCTCGCCAACTACATCCTCTATCACTATCCTTGAGCACCTTACTACGTCCACCCAAGGACATGCCGACCTTATCACTGGTATCAAACTATGCTCTACCCCGGTGCCTCTTACTTGTCTCTTACTATAAGGTTATGCTCACGGTCCTGGCCCCTTCCTCCTCCTCCTCCGCTGACCTTTTCTAAGAGGGTGATTTTCGGCAGCATATTATATCAGTGCACCTGGCGATACTATGCAAATTTAAGATATAATAACGATAGGCGAAAGAATAGGTCTGAAAGTCCGGACATACAGAAACTCCTGGACAACCTACACTATGCAAATTGTGATGGTTGAGCTGTATGCACATACTTCTAAAAGCATATACAACTTTCGATTCTTATTAATGTCGCAATTTTACTTTTTTTCAGTTGTTTTTCGATGTAGCATTTGATGATTGGATTTCTACGATTCGGTGCTCTTCTTCGTGATACGAAAGCAGTAAATGTGCCACGGTGTACATGTCAATGGGCCCCTCCCCATCTGCCCTACTTTGCATTGGCCCTTAGTGCCCCCTTCTATTAGAGCTTGCCGTCCCGACAGCGTGGTATCGCACTTTCTGCCACGCCCCGCTCACATCCCGTGGAGCTTCTTATTTGTACTTGATTTATAGTGCACAGGTTACATGCATGAGTAAGGTAAATTCTGTGTGTAAAGAAACGGTGAAAAGCTTCATAACGTATATGTTTTATTGTGCATATACTATACTTTATCATCGCAAAAAGAATTGCGCGGTATTTTTTTTGTGTTATACAAAACTGTATGGTATATGAATATTTAAACATCGTTATGCTAGTGTTGTAAATTCAACAAGCAAAGATTAGGCTAACAAAACATTTGCTGCAGTAGGAAATTTATGAACACTAAGGTTCTGTGAGTTCTTGGGCTCCAGATACATTATTCTATTATTTGCACACAATCCTCTTACGTCGTCTAAAAAAGAGAGAGAAAGGGAGAGAGAGCTGAGCAAACTCGAGCATTCTAATCCCTAAACCTGACGACCCGGCTCCTTTGCATACAACTCCGCTTAATGTGAGACTTACAACAGTCACTTCCCAAAGTTCCACTTGTAGTAACGTCTCTCCCAATTCGTTTCACTTGGAGGATCTTCAGTGCAGAAGCCAGGGAACTATATTTAACGAAAAAAATCGAATACCTTCACTCTAGTTCCATCACTCATTTTACTCCAACCAAAATGATTACAAGAAAGAGAAGAGAACTAAGCATCTCCTTCTGGCAAAACCCGAGAGCTTTCGCAACCGAAGACCAATCTTCTCCAAACCGCCACCGCGTTCCGGGCTAAGTACTACAAAATGAGCCAGTTAGAGCTTGCTTTATCTCTGCCTGTGTCCGGGAGCAGCATCTCATGTCACGAACAGCGGCAGTGATTCACCCCGAAGAGCACCCAGCGTCATGGGGCGATCCATCTTCCATACCCCAAAGCGACCTGGAATTATCCCTCCTCCGGGCCACGGTAATCATAGGTCAGCATGACTGCAGCATGACCAGCTGCAGCAGCTCCTGGCGAGGACTCTGTGTAAGGTATGGAAGGCAATGCCCTGCCGATGGCCGATGAACATTGCTTTAGGGAAACTTTTTTTTCTACAATCGAATCTTGGCAAATGACGTGTCTACACAATATCTACCAAAGATGTACAAAGGATAATAGCATATTTATCTTTCGGTATGATTACTTTCTGAATAGCTCCTTTTTATATATCGTAAAATATACTTTAAAGTGGTAAGACATGTCACACTTTTTCTGGAGGGAGCACCGTCAAGACGTGATGCCAAGTCTAGGCGTGCGAGTGTCCAAATTATGATTAAATTACACAGACCGTTAACCATGACTCTAGCTTCGTGAAAGCCTTCTCAAGCCATCCCTTGAGATTAGATTTCGGCGATACCATGCAATTTATTGCCTTATAAAAACCGAAAGGAAAGGGCTTTAATTTTTACGTCACAAAGTTAATAACAAGGCGAAGTTAGTTTGGCAATTAGTTTTGACCCGTGTAAAGAAGCGTGTGTCCCCGCGACCTCTGCATGGTGTGAGAGCGCGAGGGGAGCGGCTCGCCACGAGGGTCAGCAACCATCTAGTTATAATGATTGCGACGTGAGTGTGCAGCTCACGCACCTGGGGTTACCTTTTCTAGAGAATGCAAATGATTCCCTTTATGATTGAATTTTCAATGAGTTTATCGACACTGAATATGATGTTTCTATTCTATTCCTACTTTTGAACTTCACGATCCAATAGCCAAGAGGAGATTCTTTGTTTCATTTTATTTGACTAAAGCATCTGCCCAATTAACTTTCTATATGATGAAGGTAAGATAGTGATAATTATGATGGAAGTCATGTACCGTATATTATTATATAAGAAACAGGATGAAGAGCGTGAGAAATTTGGAGAAGAAAGACTACAAGATTAAAGAATTAATTGAAGGAGAGGATTTACCTATTGAAAAAATAGTAATTAGAGAGAAGCAGTACAATGAGAGAGAAAGAAATGAAAGTGTGAGTGAAATATGGAAATGTTTGTACAAGTGAGAAACAGTTTGGACAATAATTCCTACAGAAGAAGTTCAGCAGTGGAAAAAAAATTCAGCTAACAGATCTATCAGCATCATATGAAAATATTAATTATTTAATAACTATCGAACAAATAACTGGGACTACCAGTTAAGCCTTAACATTCGTAAAAGGTGGAGAACTACTGTCAAAAATGATTTCTCGTGGGAGGAAACACGGATATAGGTATGAAAAACAGAAAAAAGATACGGAGACTGAGCAGTGAATAACGATTTACGAAGAGATGAATTAAGAAATTCTTGGCTAAGTGAAGAAAACTGGAAAGGGTTATGTGGATGAGGGACGTGGCTATCGAGTAAAGAACATGAGAGAAAGTGAGATTAAAGCGCGAATGGTGAAGTAAGAATACGAACATGAATTAGGTTCGTGTGACTGTATATGGATGAGGTGTGAGGATGTAAGAAGAAGAAGAAGAAGATGATGAAGAAGAAGAAGAAAAAAAAAACATATACAATAAACATCCTTTGTGTATAATATTTTTTTTTTTTGTCATTTAGAAAGAAGAACGTACATATGCGAGAGGGTGAGAGTGAGGGTGAAGATGCAGAGTGGAGAACGTGTGTACAAGCAACGAGAGTGAGAGTGAGGGTGAGGGCGTGTAAAGAAGAGTGAAGCGGAGATGGTCAGAGGGTCAGTGATCCGAGACGGCCCCGCACACGCTTCCATGACCCCATCAGTGCGATAAGACACTATCTAAGTCCTGGCCAAGAGTATCCAACGTTGTCTCTTGGTTTTATCTATATTATCTTCAACTATAATTTCTTTTCTCTTTTTTTATGGGACGCGCACCTCACGCTGTCTTTGTTTTCCCCCTTTTTTTCTATTTTTTGATGATTTACTTGTTTTGAAAAACAGCCATTAAAGAAACACAATGAATTGAGTTCGTGACTGCTGATGAATGGGGCCGTAATGAGGGTGACTGTTTCGCTTCAGAGAGACGGATTGGCGCGACGTCTCAAATACGTCTTCATCGCGCAAGAAGACAAGTCGAGACGTCGATCCGCTGCGTCTTGATCAGTGAGGGCGTTGACTCTCATCGTGGCGTTATTCGTCAAATGACAAACACAATAAAAAAAAAAACATGTGAGTTAAAACTTCGCGTTAGTGACATCAAAAAGACCGTTCACCTAGTATGCCATATCGTATCAACGTTGACAAATATCACAAACGAGAAAACATTGGGACAGCAGGTGACCTTAATAAATATGAGCAGAAGCAGGAGCAGCAAGCATGGCGGCAACACCCACCTCATACGGGCATCAACGCGGACCACAAAGGGGCGGCGGCGGCGGCACTTTCACTCGCGGGAAGATCTGGCAACAAGAGAAAAAACAAGCGGGGGGAGGGGAGAGGGGAGGAACAATGCGAGTCTCTCCTTACGAGACAAACATAACGCGGAAGGGAAAACAGCGCATAATGACGCTGTATTGAATGATGATCCAACGAACTGTGTGACAATAGCATAATGGGTCGCCTTTCTCTCCACGTCTCATTTTGTTGAGTTCCTCTGCTCTTCCTTGCCTTCTCCTTCTCCTGCTGTCTTCCACTGCTGTCTTCCCTTACCTTCTCCTGCCTCCTATTGCTTTCCGCTGTCTCCTGTTTTTCGGTGCCTCCTGTCTTCTCCGGCCTCTCCCTGTCTCCCTTGCCACGGACGCTCCTCGCCCTCAGCTCCTCGCCCGCCTCCCCGCCTCACATCCGGTGGGGGCTGTGAGGCGCCCCGCCGGCCTGCCCTCGAGTGCCCCATCCCTCATTACGAACCTGCGTTTATCTGCTTCATTGTTCAGAAGCTGCTCATTAAGCCCTGGAAGCCCTTCGTGGTTATTCATCCATTAGGAAATATGAAAAGCAACTTTGGATGTTTGTGATAGGATGTGTCAATTTGCGTTGCTCATTCGGTATGAAAGTATTAGGCAGAGATGAAATATGATTATATATGACATTTCAATTAACGGTACATTTATCACAGCTGGATTCAGTGAATCGTCACGGATAACTCTATATAATGACCGAGTTCTAAACCGCAAATTCAAATCCACCTTGAAGTTAATTAAGCTCTGTATAAGAAACGGACGGAGAAGAGGGTGATTGAGCGGGGAATGAGGGTGTAAGAAAAAAAAAAGCCAGTTCAAAGGAAAATAAGAAAGGTGAAAGAACGGCAGTTAGGTGACAGACCTTTGCACTCGGTAGACATCTGAAGTCAGACGATCGCGTTAATCACCGTGAATCCAGTCATTAATTACACGAACGCGGACTCCAGGTATGTTGACCGGGACTTCCCACCTTTCAAGTGCGGCTGGAAAAGGTTTTCTTGTGGCCTCGGCGGAAATAACAACGCTAACTCGGGTGGATACTGGTGGATGCTGCGGCGAGTAGTGATGTCTCGCGTGCTCAGGGTGTGTGGAGGAAAGGTGGGGGGTAATGAATCGCGTATTTGTACCGTGAGGTATGAATATACATTCATATGTATATACGTGTCTGTATGTCTGCATGGTGGGTGGCGAACAGCGGGTGGTATGTAATGAGCAAAGCGAGTGATGGTCCCTCTTTAAGGCCCGTAAGTTGGGCTTAAGCGATGATTAATGCAAATTGATGAACAAGTATTTATCCCTCCCATGTGTCTCCCCCCCAAAAAATTATTTGTGTTGAGAAAATGTGCAATAATGCACAACAATAACCAAAAGGGAAGACTTTATAAAGCGTAAAATAAATCGGCCACCCTTTATCTTTTTACCTCACTTTCCCTCATGGCCTACTCTCGGGCACGACGTCGAGATGGCAAAGGCTGTTGTTGTTGTTTTTCCTAAATATCGATTCCGGTTTCTTGATTGAGAAACTAGACTTTACCGATCACAAAGGGGCAGGAAGTTAATGATGATATTATAATTTACAGAAACTCTTACATAATATCCGCGCCGCAAGACAATTAAAGAGGAAATTAAAATGAGTCGTTTTTATTGTCCATCTTAGAGGAAAGAAGCGCCATATTTAATATCACCTGATGTCGCATGGTTACCATAATAAAGGATGATGTTGAAAAAAGAGAGAGAAAAAAACTCGAATAATATTTGATACAAAAAACATCAAGTATATACAGACAACTCCACCCATCTACCAACAATAATAGTTACACATTTACTTTCTGATTTCAGCTTGAGTGGCATCGACCAAACCCCAGAGCGTGGACAGAGCAATCGTCGTTCAAACTTCACAGACGGCAGACGGGCAGACAGGTCGTGGTTTGCCGGTCCTGATAAACGGCGCCAATTCGGTCAAAAGGTCCCTGATTGGTCTGATTGTCAGGGTTACCCTAGACGAGCGATTTCTTCCAGGTACCTGTGTGACTCGGCGTTTAGTCAAGGGAACAGCAGGTTGCCGAGGTCGACCTGCTGTCGTTTTATTGGTCGGCCTCTTAAACAAATCTTTATTTAAGGGACGTATTTATCGCGTAAGACGAAAATTTGTAAGTGTGGGAAATGTAGGTAGGAAACTTATTTGACTTAATTTAATAATAATAATAAAACAGATAAACGAAAAGATACATGGCATCTTTCTTCTTTCGTTATTTTCTTTGTCGTCTTGCGTAACTGAACCTTAACATTCCTCAGAAATACTTTATGTAAGAATCCTTACTTTTCGGGAATTCACCACATCTATTAGATTTCTCTTCATTCATCGTGATGACATTAATCTGTGTCATCATTTGGTGATTTCTCAGGCGCGTCTCTTGTTTCAATGCTTCATTTTAGTTGCTAGATCGCTCATAAGATTGTCTATATCTCTGCAATACATGCAGTTAGATATGCACACGCACGCACGCGCACGCACGCACGCACACACACACACACACACACACACACACACACACACACACACACACACACACACAGAGTGAGTGAGTGAGTGAGAGAGAGAGAGAGAGAGAGAGAGAGAGAGAGAGAGAGAGAGAGAGAGAGAGAGAGAGAGAGGGAGAGAGGGGGGGGGGAGGGGGGGAAGCACAGACGTTGGATCACTATCTTCCGAGCGTTGAAATTGTTTTAGAGTTTTACAAATATCAAGTATCGGTATTATCATTGTTACTGATATTATCATCCTTATTGCCAATCGTCATTGTTGTCATCATCATTGATCTTACTGGATTGTAATTATCAGCATTACGATTAATATAAGAATTGTAACAATAATTTATCACACTAGCAATGAGGATATTACTGGATTATCAAACTCATTATTATCAATAAAAAAAAGTATTCTCAGGTATATCATTATCATCATTAATGCTGCTACTGTCACAATTTGCATCACTGTCTTCTTTGTTATCACTAGCGCCATTGCAAAGCAAATATGAACCTCAAAGTTAAACGAAAAATATTTCTTAAGAAAAATGTAACAGATGGCGAGGTGTGTGATTAGCTTTTGACACTGATCCTGCCAAGGAGTGTCAACTTCTCTCTTTTTTTTTTACCTATTATAACCACCCGTCACTTCCATCTTCACGCCTAGCCCACTGCCCTTCCATGTCCTCTGGCTGTTTCTATCCGCCCACTCACTACCCGCGCTATCCATACCCTTGGAACAATAAACAAGACCACATCTTCAGCGATAGTGTTTTTATTGTATTCTCTACGCGTGGCAGCTGTTGCCATAGGGCCGACTGTCCGAAGCTAGTGTGTGGAGGAGAAAAAGAGAGAGATAGAGAGAGAGAGAAAAAAAAAGGATGTTTGTTAGAACCATATAAGCTGTGGTACCGCCGTG
>NC_051391.1:45728550-45731050 GCF_015228065.2 Penaeus monodon
GTATATAGGTGTATATATGTATATAGGTGTATATATGTATATATATATATATATATATATATGTATGTATATATATATGTATGTATATATATATGCATGTATATATATGTATGCATGTATATATATGTATGTATGTATGTATATATATATGATATATATATAGTATATATATATATATGTATATATTATGTATATATATATAAGTATAATTATTGTATATATGTATGCATGTATTATACTGTAAATGATATGTTATATTGTATATATATATATATATATATATATATATATATATATATATATATATAATATATTAATAATTATAATATATATATAAAAAAAAATATCTGTTCGTTTTAGATATGTTGACGACAACAAGGCCCGATTTATTGATGTACTCCGGGAAGCTGTTGCCATTAAGTCTGTGTCTGCCTGGGCGGAAACAAGAGGGGAGATTAAGAAGCAGATGGATTGGGCCAAAGCCAAGCTAGAGGCTTTAGGTGCATCATGTGAACTGCATGATATTGGACAGCAGGTGAGAATGAGCACAATGAGAATTTATAATGTTTGATTTGAATAAAGGCCATTTCAATATTGAGCTCCTTTTGGTATATGGAAGATATCTCTCCGAATTTTGAGACTTGTTCTGATGGTATTTTTACTATGAATGTCATTAATATTTCTTGTTTTGCATAAGTTTGTTTATTAACTATCCAAAAGAAAATAGACTAAACCCTCAAATGGTGGTTAGTAACTCAGACTTCAGATAAATGTTTAAGGCACACTTGAAGTTGCTTTGAGAATGAAGTTAAATGTGTTCTTGAATGTAGGATTTACATTTTTCTCTTGTTGTTGACAGACCCTTCCAAATGGGACAAAGATTCCCCTGCCACCTGTGTTGTTTGGCCAGCTGGGCACTGACCCAAAAAAGAAGACTGTTTGCGTGTATGGTCATTTGGATGTGCAGCCAGCATTGAAGGTCAGGATGTATAAGGAAAAAGTGTTTTGATGTTATTAATGCTAAAGTTCATGTATTATGTTTTTCTTTATGAGTTCATGCATCAGTATTTTATTTATATTCAGATAGATAAATGGGTATAGATATATATATGTACACATATGAATACATACATATATACATACACATATACATTTTTAATTGGTGTGAAAAGATTACTTGTCACTGTTGTAATTTAGTTATCTTGAGAGCTGTAATCAGTGTTTGTAGCCTTGTATTTCTAGATAAGATTTCCTTCATCTCTTATGATATTTGATACACAGCTCAAATTCAAATGGTGTAGAGATAGCATTTATGTATATTACTATTGTTTATATATTGTTGAAACTATTTTTTATTATCTTTTTTACGAACCTTTGGAAATTTTTTCTGTTTGATTATATTAAGACTATATATTTTTATATAAGCTAAAATTACAAGCACACTTAGAAGACAAAATTTAACAAATATTTAAATGCAGGAAGATGGATGGGACACAGAACCATTTCGTCTTGACGGAGAAGGATGGAAAATTGTATGGTCGTGGATCAACTGATGACAAAGGCCCAGTCATTGGCTGGATTCATGCCGTTGAAGCTTTCCAGAAGACAGGACAAGAGATTCCAGTTAATATCAAGGTTTGTTTCTAACATGTCCTGTGAAAAAGAATCCTTTTAATGTAGAATGATTTGTATATCTTTTTGTAAAAATGTAGTAGTTTATGTCTACATTCTCCATGATCATCAGTGTTATTAGTAATAATAAATTTAATTAAACTAGTTGTTGTTGTTTTGTAGGTTGTAGGAAAAGAATCACACATCAAAATTTGATTGCAGAATTTTTTTTTTTTATAATTTAATAAACTGCAAGGAAAAGCCAGTACATGGGAAAAAATTTAACATAGGGAAAGTTAGTTCAAGAAATTTTTAAAAATGCTCAGAAGGGTTATGTTTATTATAATTTTTATGTTTATTTTAGATTCTGAAATATTTAAAGTCTCGTACATGAATAATGAAGAACAGTAACAATAAGAATTATAGAAGACTTTGTAACTTTAAAACTGTATATTTATTCTTACAGTTTGTCTTTGAGGGAATGGAGGAATCAGGCTCTGAAGGCTTGGAAGAGCTTTTGAAAGCCCAGAAGGACAAGTTCCTGAAAGGCACTGATTTTGTTTGCATCTCCGACAACTACTGGTTGGGGAAGAAGAAGCCGTGCATTACTTATGGCCTTAGGGGCATCTGTTATTACTGCATTGAGGTAGGCAATTTTTTTTGTTCCTGATCATAATGCATAACCTGATTTGTTGAGGTTGAAGGTGGAGGTGATATACCATTATAGCTGATATTTTTATGAATGTGTGTGTTTGATGATATTTATACTTCATATCTAATAAATCCTGTTATAGAAAGAATAGAAAAATCTATGCCCATGGCAGTTTTTATGGATTAGTTTCAATGTATTTTATAAATTACAGGTTGAATGTTGTGCTAAGGACCTGCA
>NC_051391.1:45743550-45758550 GCF_015228065.2 Penaeus monodon
ATGACAATTTCTTATTAGATTTTCAAAATTAAAAAAATGCAGATAGAACTAGAAATGGTATATCTGTTAGAGCTTAAATGTAATAAAAAATATAAGATGCATGTATTGATTACCTTTGGAAACTGAGAATTTATCAGATGTTTAGTTTCTTGGTATATATCTGTATAAATTTGCTAAATAAGATAGAAAAGTACGTAGAAAGATGCATGGTGGTTACCATATCATAAATTACTATTTTTGTCATACACAGAAGTGATCTAATTTAAATTTGATAACACTGACACAAAGTTTCCCTGAAAATATAAAACAGTCATTAAAAGGTCAGTTTAGTAATTTTTTGAGGGGGGAGGGGATTTTCTGGCATAGGCTACATGTGTTATAACATAACAGTACTTAATAATGATAAAACTGAATTTTGAGAAAATGTTCATATAGGTGATAGTTAGAATTGAAAATAAGAAAGCCAGTTTTAACCTTTAGTCATGCAACACTCCTTTATTTGTGTGTCTATAATGCAGAAAGCAGTTACTAAGAGGCACTTGCCACAAATATTGATAATCTTGAAAATTTGTGTGCATTTAAGGCACTACATAAACAGGTCTTAAGGTTTTTACTCCTGTTTTATATAATTTGTCTTCCATTTTTCAGCTGGCACAGGTAGTCTATCTGTAGATTAATTCTATTTTGAAAATATAGAAATGAAGTGAATCAGTGATTGCAGAATGGCCTCATCAAAGCAGGGACTATATGTTGTGGTGTGGGAGTGGGAGAACAAGCAGGTAAGTTTATTTTTTATCATGGTTGTATTTAGAAAACTTCTCATGTAATTTATATATATATATATATATATATATATATATATATATTAATATATATATATATATGTTTAATAGTATATATGATATATGTATGTATATTATATATATATGTATATAATATATAGTATATAAAATATATATATATATATGTATATGTATATATATATGTATATTATATTTATATATATATATATATATATAGTATATGTATATATATGTATATGATATATATATGATATATATAGATGTTATTATATATAGATATATATGTATTATATATATATAGATATATATATATAGATATATATATAATAATATATTTATATATATATAATATAATAATATATATATAATGATATATTATTTACATATTATGATTTCGTAATATTATTGATTAATATATATTTATATATTATCTAATTTCATATGAATACTAATATATATGTATATATATGTATTATATATATATGAGTATATATTATTATATGATTATAATATATGATATATTATATAATTATTATATATTATATATATTATATAATATATTTTAATATATATATATATATATATATTATATATATAATATATATATGATTAATATATTATATATATATAATATATATATAATATATATTATATTATATATATATATATATATATATATATATGGGAGCTCGCAGCCCTATATGGACCAAATTCTGAGAGATAGGTTTAGCCCCTTGGGTCTGGGAGCCTCAAATGGGCATTAGGCATACTTACTTTTATTTATCCAACAGTCTTATATATTTTCTATGATTCAGCATTGGGATGATTTATCCCAATAGAATAGTAGAATTGCATTGTATGTGATATGTTCTAATATGATTTACATGTACCTCTTTTTCAACTAGAAAGTAAAAAAATACTTAACTATGTCTTTTAAACAAATTATCTGTAGATTACTAGGCCTGAATCAGTTCTGTTACCTAATTTTGAAATAATGTATGGTCATATATCATAATTACATTTAAACCAAGTAAATGCTACCAGTGTCAGTATTATTTTAAAATCCCAAGTAACCAACAGAAAAAGATATATATATAAGCAAATGTAAATAAAGCTGTTAAAAAACAACAATGAATCAATAATTTCTTTTTTATCTTAGCGACGATGGAGGCCATATCCGCCAGAAGTTACACAGTTGCTGGAGCGAGCCCATTCAAAGAACTTGCGTTCAGCATTCTTGGGAGATTCGGATCCTGCCCTCAATAATTACTCTGTAAACCTTTCAACAATGCAACAAGAATGTAAAGTAACAAGTAAGTCTTTATGTATATTTGTGATTAATGGGTCAAAATAGCCTTTGTAAAAGTTCTTTTACTTGTGTTGCTTAATTATACAACCTGATAATTATTGTTATTTCATGTTTTCTTTCTTTTTTTTTATTTAACATTCATCCATTATCAAATTAAGTGGTGCTCTTTGGGACTTCATTATGTGTTTTATTGGATCTTTAAGATTTAACAATATTTTTAGAAAGGTGTTAAGTCAAATACTAACTCATTCCTTTTGTTCCAGAGGAAATTGTAAATGTGAGAAGGCATTTTTACCCACAAAGTTCACCTGCTGGTCAAGGGGCTGTTTGGCAGTGGTCAGGAGATAAGCCTGGAGACTGGCATATGTATGACATGTGTGTGCAGTGTGTCATAGAGGAGTCTTGGGGATCGGTAAGTATTTTTCTCTATGGTCTTTTGGCTAGGAGCAACATATTATTTATGAGATATGCTGAGAATTGTAAGAAATGTATACTTGGAATGTACTTTACAGATTTTTTCTTCATATATTCTTTTATGCTAGTTCCTTTTCCTCACAACAGTGGATTTGTGATCAGGTCTATTTAACTTAATGTTTGAATTTTTCACATTTTCAGCACTCAGTATTGTATGTTAAATAGGTCTTTTTGAATGAAAACAGAAAATAGCCTCTCTTTTTCATTAGTTTTATTATTTGTACAGGAGTATTATAAATATATTGATTGAAGAATTTACTTTATCTTTCCAGGGAGCGCAGACAGTGGACTTGAGTAAAGCATATCCAATGTGTCCTTATGTTATAAACTTCTGCAATCTAACACAGGTATGTTTTGGAAGTTTTACTGTTATGCACTTTCTCAGTTAAAATATTAATTGAATAGATTTTTTTGTAAGCAGATTTTATCATATGGCTATCTCTTTTTTATAATAATGAATAGTCATTGTAATGATTAACAATTATTTTATTTAAATTATGTAGAATTCAAGATTGTAGTACAGCCAAAGTTTACTTTATGACTATGTGTAAGTGATATGTTTCACAGTGATTTGTGTAATGTGAACTATAATAGTTTGAATAGTTTGTATTGGACTAGAAAACAATTACAGAACCTTGGTAAATTAAATTCAGTAACTGATATTATTACTTATTGCAATGCTAGCTATCCAAATTGTTTTTGTTTGTGTGGTTTGCTTCTTAGTTTCTTTGTTTATTTTATTTTAAATTTGTCCTGTATTACAAGAAGTCTTTAATATTAAAACCCTACTGTGGTCTGATTTATTTATCTGTATTTTCATTATTTTTGTGTTGAAAATGATATGGGAACATGACCTGTATAAAATGGTTTATTACAACTTTTATTTGCAATTAATATTTTATGCTGCCTTTCCTCTTTTTTGTAGTTGCTGCTATGATATGTGTAATATGTGGTAGGGATTATGTAGGTGTAAGGCAGAATTTCTCTTTACCTCTTTTGTCACATATTTTTAAGGAACGTTTTTGTTTTTGTTTAACAGCTGCCATATATAGAAGTTAAGGTGGTTTATAGTTTTATGATTACAATTTGATTAAACCGTAACATTTGGGTTATCAAGTTTGTGGAAAAAGATTATGCATCCCGTGTGTATTAGTGTTGATAGATCATATACATTTTTTTTACATGTATATAAAGGTGGCTCACAGGATTGTAATAGTTACGATAAAAGTTAGAGATGTTCCCAGCCAATATTCCAGGTTTCTTTCTGTCTTAACCCACTCTAATTATGCCATAGTGAATTTGGTCCAAATGGTTGGCAAGTTGCCATGCCACAAGTAGTCAATCCTGTTCTAAGTTATGTGTGCTGAACAGTTTCCTGCTTGTTTAGCCCAGACTTTCGTCACTGATGAGATGTAGTACCTAAAAGTAAGCGTAACCTAATATCGCCAGAAAAATGCTGTGCTCATTTTATAATTTTTTTGTGAAATTGCACCTAGATGGCTCTGCAAGTACTAGCCACAAAGGAGTCAATTAGTAGACATTGTGATCTTACCTGATTTCACCTTTCCTTGAATTTGAGGGGAAATGTTTTTTATATTAATATTATCAGTGTCGATGGTGTTATTTTTATAATAGGATATTATAATTACTATAATGTTATTGATGTTGGTAATGGCAATATAAGATGAATTAAATATTTTCAATAATAAAGGAATAGGGTAAGCAGGTGAGACAAGTGACTTAGTACAATAGAGCCATCTATGTGTAAAAGCAATTAATAATATAAACTCACAATAGACATGGCATGTACTTACATGCCATGCCTGTTGGTTTTGGGTGATAGGTTCTTTTTAACCCCAATTCTTCAAAATTCAAGTATGCTGTATAACTTTTCATAGTATGTTGATGTCTTCATGGTAACTTAACATTTCTCATTGCCATATTATCAGTCAGGTAGATGCTAGATTGGTCCTGGGTATCCTCTTAATCTTAACCCATTCGCCCCGGAATTTTTCGCTTGTCGCCGCTCACGGTAATAGTTGCCAGCCGCGTGGGCCGCCGCAACGGGATTTTTTCTGGAGCAGCGCGGCGGCGCAAACACCATCATATAATTTTTGCAGGAATCTATCCATAGATTTATTATGAAAGTTGTGTTTTATATAAGGGCAATGTGTAGAAACTGTACTTTTCTCATAGTTTTTTCTAGGCATCTATTCGCCTTTGTATTGAGGAGATATACTGAATCGCTTCCAAGTTCTCTACACTATCTGATGACATCAACACTTTGATGCTAAAAGTTAGTGTTGTTTTTTGCACAATGTAAAGTATGCTAGCTTTTTATGTTATTATTAGAATCAACTTTCAAATAGCGTGCTGAACAAATTCTTTGATACTCAAGTAGTGCTTGTCCATTAAGATACACCAGTTTTTTATCATTTCATTCAGCAGAAAAGGAAAATGCAAGTGTAATTAGCTTACTTTGATGTGCAAAGTAGTTTTATAATATGGATGTACATGTGAAGTGTGTCTTTTTTTTTTTGAAAGTTGTAGGATGATATACCTTATTACCATTCCATGGCTTCGATGTTTGTTGAATTACCTTTGATGATTTTATGTCAATGAATAACAATATTCAATGTACGATGGATCATAAAGCAATTACTAGTTCACAGCCATCTAGGTAAGGCAATATAATATGAATTAATATACAAATAAATTAGCAAGTAAATCATTACGAATTACATAGTCATAAATTCAATCTCAAAATTAGTACCAGTCATAATACATAGCATGTCAGTATTCATGTTGAAAAATAAGTAATGTCTTTGTCAGCATCTAGAAAATATTGCCTAAACTTTCATTAGTAGATGTTGAAGTTTCATCTTTGCCTATTCAGAGGTATGCTAGATTGATGGAACGGGCAATGGGTTAAGCTAAAGTACTGGTGTGAAATAGTTGTTGGCATAGAGAGACCTATTTATCATGTGACTTCTGTCTCCTCTCTGATGGATACATGGCCTGCAATATATTTTAGCATCATTATGAACTGAGATGCCTTTTTTTGGGTAATGTGTAGTCAATGGGTTGATTATTTATGTTTATAGTTGTGGTAATAGTAAGCAAGGTTCATCCTGTTGGACTATATATTTTTGTAGTTTTAAAGCACAAGATCTTTTGTGTTCAATACTCAGCAACCCCCCCCCCCCCCATATAGTTGGGTGTGCATAATCATTAGTTGTTTGCAGTATTCAGCGTTTTAATTTTTTTCAGATGAATAGCCGTACGAATTTCATCCGGAGTATCAGGCGTGTGCAGCAAGCATCTTATCCTGTAGGGAAACCTCACGTGACTCCAAAGCAGTCACGCCAAGTTCAAGGTAAAAAAACTTTGACTAGCCAGTCAGTAAATGTAAACTGCCTGTAAAGAGTATGTAAATATTCCTTTTTCCTAGATGTTTTATTATGAAGAGAAGAGAAACTTCTTTGATGAATTACTTTCCAGGAGCAAGTTGTAGTACCAACAATGCTGCAAGTAACAACTGCGGCAGAGTTAAACCTGGAACAAGTACTGGAGTTGATAGGCCAAGAATGAGAGGGAATCGTGGAGATGATGACTTTGCTACAGCAGATGCTAAACCACGTAATTTTTTGAACAAGGTTTGTTTATTCTTTAATTTGAAACCAGTATGCAAATGTACCAGCTATTGCTATTTCAGAGTAATCATTATATTTTAGATGTACACATTATGATGCAATTTATTACAGCAGGAATTTTTTTCAAACATATTTTTTTGTCTTTAAAAGTGCTTTTTCTGCCACTTGTGAACCGGGAAATGAAAGCAGTAATGCAATGGTTAGTTTGGAATTATAGGCCAAGGAAATTACACATATGCATCTGCTGAGATGTAAGATATAAAAAAGAACAAAAATATCTGGCAGCCAATGCATCTTAATCACCACTGTGGAAGCTAGAACAAAAACATGGAAGACAAAGTGTAAGAATTATGGATAGCAAGTCAACTGACAGTGAGTTGTAATTCACAGAATACAAATATTAATTTTGTGTATAACTCATGGTATTACTAATTTAGTACTACGATCCAGCTTATATCAAGCAGAATAATGTCAGGCTTATTGGAGTTACTGAAAACAAAGTAGTAGATATGTTTATTGCCATGAACTTGCCAATGTACTTCCTCCCCAAGTAAGCAAAATCTACACAGACATTTTTAGATATTTTTATTTGTTACTCAAATAACTATGATAACACTATAAAACTGTCACACAAAGACTGTGGAAAATTACAAACACCAGTCACCATTTGCTTAGAGTTCTCAGATGTTGACAAAATATTGTAGCCTACACAATGGTTTTAAGTCTTGCAGGTTTTCATAATAAAAATGAATGAAACATTCCACTGCTGTTCTGGTCAGTACATTGATGGTGATCAAACCATTTATGAGTTCTATACTTGTAATGAT
Source organism: Penaeus monodon (assembly GCF_015228065.2). NCBI lineage: Eukaryota > Metazoa > Arthropoda > Malacostraca > Decapoda > Penaeidae > Penaeus > Penaeus monodon. The sequence goes on from NC_051391.1 coordinate 45,750,617, forward strand.
ATTCAGTGTATCTTCTTCTTTTAACGGTAGGTTCATGTCTGAGCCGCCGTGGTCACAGCATGATACTTATTGTAGTTTTCATGTTGTGATGCTCTTGGAGTGAGTACGTGGTAGGGTCCCCAGTTCCTTTCCATGGAGAGTGGAAAACTGATTATTCAGTGTATAATCAGTTTAAAATAGAGTTTCTCTGTTTCTAGCTCTATAATAATATTCTATCGTCTTTCAATAATGTATGAGCAAGGCATTAGGATTAATTTTTTATTTACTTCAGATGTATAGCATTCCTTTTTGCTTCATAACTTGTATTTCCAGTGCATATGTAGAGAAGTGTGCCCCCAAAAGTCTTTAAAAATCAGAAATGGGTTATGAATACAGGCTGTTAGATATGGAGATATCAACTTTCCTCTTTGTGCAGCATATCCAGGAACCAGAATTCCAAAATTAAGAGAAAATGCTGTCTGAGAACTCTCAAATCCTTCCTTCCTCTCAGATGTGCTTCTTTGAGATTTGAAAACTTAGATTTCTCTAATTAGCTGTGGATGATGGACAGTATTTGCTTTGTGTTTTGTGGTTTTACTGTGCTTTGTGTTCGTGCATTCCCTGTTGAGTTGATTTATGGAACTCTTTTTTCTGTCTTCTATGATAATTTTTTTTCTGCATTCACTTTTTTTTTCTCTTTTCCATTGCCTCCTCCACATTTTAGACAATAGGAAGGATGGTTCTCCCTTCCAGTAACCCATACTTGATATAGAATTCAATGTGTCCACTGCACTGTTACTGGTCTATGTCTCTGCCTTCCTCTTTTTTGCTGGCTCAACTGACATTATTTTTAATAACTTGGATATAGTTTTATGCATAAATTCCCATTTGTAGCCATATTAAATGTCTAGGAATCCCTTTGAATTTCTAGTAGCTTCAACTATGGGATTATCAAGTTCTGCACTTAGTGGTTGTAATTTGTACTCCATCTCTTCATGATCTGGTTTTGGTTTCTGAGTTGTTTGCTCCACATTTTGTTCTTGTTCTTGATATATATATGAGCATCTAGACAGCATCTTGGGTTTTATTTTGGTTGTTACATTGTTGGATCTTCCTCATGCTGTGTTCTCGCAGCTGTTCAACCTGCCCATCAGGTGTGGAGATGAACTTAACCCCTCAGTGATGGTATCAGAAATCTCTTGGCGTCACTTTCTCCTGTGACTTCTGTCAATCGTCCTGCAGTTTGACATGGGAGTCTGTTACATGTAGTGGAACTTTCCATTTGATGTGCTCTAGTGTGTTGTGACACCTATACCCAGTATGATGAGTCGATTTGTTATAAAGGCTATAGGCATTTCCTGGTAGATACAGATTAAAGCTGCCCACCAATTGCTTAGATATGATTATATGCCTTTTGTGCCTCAGGTGTTCAAATTCTGAAAGTTTCTTAAAATGGGCTAGAGAGCTCCTTTAAGAGTCAATGTGATACTTAGTTCATAAAAGATGTTCTCATTGTAATGATACTGTTCTTCATCACCTGGTTTTTATGTTTGCATGGTACTGTTCTGTTTTCTTTTTCTCCTTCCTGTTTTTCTTTTAGTTAGTACCATACCTAGCACCAGTTGAAAAGACATTTGATATGGGAGGTCAATTTTTGGTAGTTTCTGGAGTGGATTTTCTCTTATTTGTATCTTCTCTGGTTCATGGATATGTTATGCAACTACCTTAGGTTCACAGAAATGATATCTCTAATAAGGCAATCATTCCAAATGGTTATAACCCTTGTACCAGACATCTCAAACAGAAAAGAGCATTTTCCAGCTATCAGTTGGCTTAGTAAATTTTTTTTATGAAGAGGCAAATGCTTCATTTTTATTTAGGAAAAATGCTGTAACTCTGCCTGTGAACCATTTTTAAGATATAGCATTATTGAGATTAACAACTCTGCATTGCATTGTTAGATAATTGTATGATAAAAATGAAATATTTTTGGGAAACCAGAGGAAGGGATTTGCTGGAAGACCATTATTTTGTATGCAACTTTAGCAGAAATGCCTGCACATCATGCTGTTATGCTAGCTATTGCCTTTCCCATATTTAGGGTAAAGGGGTTTCACATTGATCTTAATCAGTGAGCAAAACCTGAAATCCTTTCTTTTCATACAATATACTTTTACACTTTCACCTTTGATATCAGGAAAGCATATATATCCTACCGCTGTCAGATAGCAGAAATCCCTGAGCGTGATAAAACTCTGGTGATTTCTGGCAATGGCTAGACACTGGGTGCGGGAGTCTGCTACATCAAGCCGAACGTCCCACACCACGTTCTCTGGTGATTTGCTGCGCGTACAGGCTTAATCCGCCAACCAAGTGGTTGTTATGATGCTGGATCAAGTGATCTGGTAGTGTTGGGATATATAAGCCCTGTCCTATGTGCTTTTAGTTCATTAATTTTGTTTAATCTCCAAAGTGCTTAGTTGATAAAGAGTCAGTTACTAGGCTTATCTTCCTTAAAGTTTCTGGAAGAAATGTGTTTATTCATGCCATTAGTATTGTTGTTAATGTTATAATGGTGATAATATTATTGAAATGAAATTGACATTAAAAACAATAATGATACTATTAGGTAAAAGGAAAATCTGGAAAATTCAAGGAATGGGATAATCTGGTGCTTTCAGACAATCCTACAACTGATTCCTTGGTGACTAAACACTTGTGAATCCATCTCTGTGTAAACAAAATTGACAAAACTAAACTACAGTTGACATTACTTGTAACCAGCACCACTGGATTAACCTGGAATGCACTTTCTCCTTGCTGGTGACAAAATACATGGACATTATACACCTATGATTTTTTTACATTAACTTTACACTACAAAACACACTTTCCATATGTAATATTTGGGTTGTACATCTTGTGGCAAGTGGGCCCATGATGAAAAAGTGAAGTACTGTATTATTGGGGAAAGTTAACCTATTATTTTTTTCAGTATTAAAGTATACTAGAATAGCAACAATCATTTGTTATGGATTATCATTTTGAAACCTGTTGTTACCTTCTAGTTGCCATTTTCATAACTTTTATTATTGATTTGAAGTTTTATATATATACATAGAAATACATGTTGAGTTACAAGTGTGTGTATGCTTGCTTGCTTTTAATGTGTGTACCTAGTTTTTAGGTTTACTTTACTTTTGTTTTATATTACTTTTGTTTTTTTTATCTTGCTTTATGTACTAAACTAGATGTTTGGACGTGGAAATAGTGGAAACAGTGGACCAAATGGCACTACCAAAGGTGGCTCATTAAGTCCAAATAATGACCATAGTAATGGTCGAATTGGAATGAATGCATGGAATGGCAATAATAGTGCCAGTCCTCCAAAGCCCATGCCTCGAACCACACTATCATCACCTGTGGCTAGTAACCCTCCTGTGCCCAAACCCCGAACTAGTGTCCCTTATTCTAAGCCAGTGCAGCATCAGCATTATCATCAGCAACATGAAAAGCACCACCTTCAGCACCAGCAGCATCATGAACACCATCACCAGCAACACCAGCACCATCCTCATCATCACCTTCATCATCAGAATCAGCTCCAAAAACAACTTCAGCAACACCATCACCAACCCATGCAACAGCGTCATTGCCAGCAGTATCCAGATGACAGAGAAGATTGGGTTGATGTGTCCAGGATATTAAGGTAAGATAGTTTTTGATATATTTAATCTGTAACCCACTGGATCTGGATGCATTTTTGGAGGTGACCCAATATACAAGCATTAGGCTTATTTTAGTGGCCACTCTGATGGGTGTGCGGCTTGTAGGATGGGTGCACACAAACAATCATCTACAGTGACAAGACTCCATGCCTCCCTTCTGCAAAGTTATCTTCTCTTTTTCTGCATGTTTTTTAGCTTTTTTGCCATTTTCTGATGTTTATATTTGTCATTTGATTTTTTTTATCCAGATGATAATAGACTTTTATATACTCCATAGCTTCACTAGGTCGTCCATAACTCAATAATAGTAACAATAAGTAACATTTTGTTATTTGTGTCTTTAAGATTTTTTTTGGGTAATATTCAGTTTTCTGTAATACAATCTGCACTGCCAGTCACAGTGGCCTGAAACAGGATTCTGAGAAATATTGTTTGCCTTGGAACTGGCAGTCTTCCATTCATGTCTCACAGATGGTAAATTCCACACTCATTTATCAATGTAAATAATGCAAAGCCCCTTCCTAAATGTCAAATGAGTCTTAATCACCCTCCAAGAGTTTTGTGTGCTTGTGATGAGTCATTCCCTTCACCCCACCTCCAGTCGAAATGCAGGTTCGCGTCACCTTGACCCACAGCCAAATTTTCTCATGATGGCATGTTCAAACCAGATTTTTTCATGACATGATGGTCACGTCATCCAGATTGTAGTGGTTGATATGTGATGCTTTTTCAGCCATTTGTTAGTATACATTGAAAAAAAGAAAAAGAAATGGAATTTCATAATTGCATAATGCTAAAAATTGGGATTTCATAATTGCATAATTCTTGTAATATGGTCATTTACAGATGTTAGAAGAAAATCTGCACAGTTTTATTGGAAATTATATTTTTCTTATGAATTTCAGAAATGATTCTGGTGTTGGACGATTTGGTTCTAGCCACACCTTAGACTCTGACTGTAGCTCAATGCAGAGTGGGAGGCGTCCAAGTTTGGACACCATATCTACGTATTTGTCTCAAGATTCATGTAATGTGGAGGATGATGCCAGTCATATGACAAGGTTCCATAATCACGATGAAAGCAAGTAAGTTTTATGTTAGTGACAGAATGTTAAAAATGAACCAAACAGGAAACCATACATATTCCTGGTATCAGTGATTAAAGTTGATATAAGTAGGCATGATAGAAGCCACCAGATAGTCCTAGGATTTGAAAATAAGATGCACTTGCTAGTAAATTGCTTTATAAAATTTCCCATTTGGAAACTACTATATACTATAGTTTGCAAACATTAAAAAAATAGATTAAATGATCTCTTCCCATAAATGTTATTTGATAATTGTTGGCATCTAGTAGCTGATTTCCTTAGAAGTATGTATTCTGTGTTATAACTATCATCACTGCATTTGTAAGGAGGAGAAATCTTTGTGAGCTGATCTAAACTTTGGTCAGGAGACTGCAAATAACAGTGCAGCTTTATTTACGAAAGATATTTTTTGCACATTTCTAGTAATTTTCACATAAGAGTGCATCTCGAAAACTATAGGGAAGGTAATAAATTTACTGTCCATGTCCACATTCACATTCACATTCACATTCACATTCACATTCACATTCACATTCACATTCACATTCACATTCACATTCACATTCACATCCACATCCACATCCACATCCAATCACACACATCCATGCAAGCACGCACACGCACACGCACACGCACACGCACACGACACACCACACACCACACACCACACACCACACACCACACACACACACACACACACACACACACACACACACACACACACACACACACACACACACACACACACACCACACACACACACACACCACACACACACACCACACACACACACACACACCAACACCACACACACACACACACACACACACACACACCACACCACACACACACACACACACACACACACACACACACACACACACATTATTGATTAGATTACATGAATATATAATCTTACTAATGTAAGATTATATATGTCTACATATATGCACTACACATGTGACTGTATTTGCAGATTTGTACAGGACCTAATACAAGTTGATGGAGCTGAAGAGAACATGGATGATGATGTTTTTGATGAAGATAAGGAAGTGTGTGAGGTAATGAGAGGTGGAGCTGGACAAATATCGCCTGCACTGTTGCACTCATCCTCACCCATACATTCCCATCATATGCATCATCAACGCCAGATGTCACACAACCAGGTATCGTCTCCAGTTGTACTTAGTTGTAGGCAGGTAGTGCTCTCGGAACAAATATTATCTAGGGGTTAGGTAAGATATGCAAATAGGATTTCTATCTTTGGTGTCTTTTTTTCACAAACTTGTGTTGTTATTTCAATGGCACTTTCCCAGCATGTTCTGGTAATCTTTTGTGTAAGATTTTTGCTTATTATGTTAATTTCTAATGGAAGACAAGAATGTTATACTGTTATTTTTTATAGAAAAAAAGGTGTTAATCTTTTACAGAAAAAAATACATATTTTGTAAGCCTTTTTATGTATGATAACTGTTGTTTAGAGGTCAAATAATGCATTAGGATCCATACAAATGTACACTATATCACATGTTATGTATTGAAGGATCAAGTAGCTTAGGATAGACAAGAAAATGAAGATTGAGGATATAGAGGTTAAGAGAGAAATTGAGATGGAGATCGATATACAGTAGAGATACAAGTAAATATCCCATAGAGACAGGAATCTAAAATATATGGAGATAAAGGGAGATATAAATAAAGAGGATAAAGTAGACATGGAATTAAAGATAGATAGAGATACGGGCAAGACTGAAAGGGATATAAAATTTTAAAAAGGACATAAGATCAGTTGGATGGAGATGGAGATACTGAAGGATGGAGATATCACCCTTAGAGTGTGAAAAAGGGGGGAAAATAGAGACAATGGTATGTAGAGAGGGAAAAACAATATGATGGAGATGGAGATGGATTTGGGAAAAGGGAAATGGATATACAGTAAAATAGATACAAAATATGAAAATAGAGATAAAGGGTGGAGATGGAGAGGGTTTCAGTATAGGGGGAAAATAAGAGGGAAAACAACAAAAAAGGGGGGAGATACAGTAGAGGTGGAGAAAGAGATGGAGGTGGATATTAAGCTGTATGTATATTAATTAGTGTTACAAGAGAGGAAGTTTTAGAAGTGGAATGGAGATGGAGATTGAGGCACAGATACAATGAAGATGAATTTAAAGTTGAGAAATAGTAATGGAGGTGCTGTAGAGATAGGAATGGAGATGGAGATAAGGTAGATGGAGGTAAGGAAATAGAAAAAGAAGAGAAGTATCATTATGATTCTTCAAGTTTCAGTTACTATGTGTCGTTCTCTTGGCTAAACATTGCAAGTATAAGCGCACAAGAGAAAATACAGTTCATATTGTGCTATCAAATGAGTTTCTTTTCTTTTACAGGTTCCATCCCAGCAACATTGCCAATTCATGCCCATTGCAGCAGCTAAGAATGGTTCTGATTTGAACCTGCAACAAAATGGTGTCAAGCGGAAGCGAACTGGAGAACGAGCCACTCCGGGTCACCCTCGGATGGATGACATTGATGATGTAGAAAATTGCCAGGATATTCCCATCTATGCTAATCACACCCAACGTCGACATAGCCATCAGAAAGCTCAATATGGGTCTAGAGCTCCAATTGCTGCAGAGGATCGGGTATAACTTCTGATGCAGTGTGTTCATGGTTGATCTAACTAACATTGGATTAAGAATGTCTTCTTTCTGTTGCAGACTTAAAATCATACATGCATGTGTTTATACATACATATGTACTTGTGTACTTATGTACTGATGTACTTGTGTACTTGTGTACATCTGTACTTATGTACTTGTGTACTTATGTACTACCATACTTATGTACTTACACACTTATATACTTACATATTTGTGTACTTATGTATGTACATACACATACATACATACAACCATACATACATACATACATACATACATACATACATACATACATACATACATACATACATACATACATACATACATACATACATACATACATACTACATACATACATACATACATACATACATACATACATACATACATACATACATACATACATACATACATACATACATACATACATACATACATACATACATACATACATACATACATCCATACATATAAAC
>NC_051391.1:45766050-45768550 GCF_015228065.2 Penaeus monodon
GGTTCAATTTTAACTAGTGTGAGTGTGTAATAATTTCAGGATTTTTCCATGTTAAAACAGGTTTGATGAAGAAGCATATATGGTCATGTACAGTGATGTAACTTGTTTGTATCAAACATTTTATACAATATTTGAATTGAAAGAATTTAGTTGATTTTGAAAACACATTTCTTTATGAATCAGAAAGCAGTTGATTTTTTCATTGTAAGGGATTAGTGATGTGGCAGTGGAAATTAACTTCCCAATTCAACAATTACAGTGTTTAGTTTTTTATGAGAATTACATATTTTTTTATGTTAATTGGATGTTAACTGTGACTTTCCTTCTTGTTTTTTGAAGTATGAAAATATATATTTGTGAAGATTCCATTACTTTTTAATTATACCTTTAGTAGATGATTTTAACAGTGTACCACCTCATGAATCCTCTAGAAGGACAACCAGTAAGAAATTTGGTAACCAAATTTACATGAGATGTATCATAACTGCACAATTGTTCCTGATCATACTTAGTTAATTTATCACCTTCTTGACTCTGTTAGATTTTTATTGTATGCTAATTAATGTCTTAACTTCTGTCCATCCTGCACTTTTTATAGATTCTATCACTTGGTATTTAATTATTTAATTTTATTTGATGAATGCTACTTACAAATTTATATTTCCATTTTGTTAAAGATATATGGATTTGATTAATACTACTTACAAAAGGTTCTTAGTATACTTAGTATGTGCTTGACAAGTGGTTAGTGACTAGAGACAGACTGACAGGTTGATAATGATAAGAATTTCAAAATGGACAGATTGATGATGATAATTATTCAAAGTAATAATGTTATCCAGACATATTGTATTCAGTCAATAACCACTAACTGCATTTTAGTGATTGTATGTCTGTAAATAGTATTTCTATTGTTTTGGTTAACATTTCTAGTGTCACATGAATCCATTTACAGTGTTCTTGCAACTTATAAAATAGTATTCTTACCTTGGTTGTGAATGGTCATAATACTAGTAAGCTGTCACTTCTTCAGGTTCGACAAGTTACGTAAGGTCAAGTTGATTCAGTCTTAACTGGGGGAGTGTGTGTGTGTGTGTGTGTGTGTGTGTGTGTGTGTGTGTGTGTGTGTGTGTGTGTGTGTGTGTGTGTGTGTGTGTGTGTGTGTGTGTGTGTGTGTTTTGTGTGTGTTTTTGTGTGTGTGTGTGTGTGTGTGTGTGTGTGTGTGTGTGTGTGTGTGTGTGTGTGTGTGTGTGTGTGTGTGTGTGTGTGTGTGTGTGTGTGTGTGTGTGTGTGTGCGTGTATTTATGTGTGTATATTTTTTTCATAAAATGAAAGAACATTCCATGATCAATACTGACATATAGAAAAGTCTAACGATAATTATCCAACTCAACTATATACAGGATCCCTTCAGTCATCTAGTACCAAAGAGGTAGGCTATGAGGCACTTTGACTTTTCTATAATTTTCATTGAATGCAGTAACTGAAAGTTGGTCGTAATACTGAATTCAAGGCTTCTCACTTATGTTTTATTTATTTAGTTATTAATTTTTTAAAAATCCCATGATGTACCGTGGTCCACTGACTATGCTAAACATTCATTCTGTGTTAACTATTGATAATTTTTGGCAACTCATCGGGACGTTATTGGTAAAACATGTTATTGCGTTTTGTAATTTTATTAAAGTTATAAACAAATATACAGATAAGTAACAACAAATACATAACATACAATAATATTTAACACATTTTTTGTACATGATTTACATAATCAGCTCATACTGTATGAGCTTGAATTGTATACATGATGTCTGTCTCTGCTGTCACAGTCGAATCTATTGTCGTAGTTTCCATTGTATCCACTATCACTACCACTGCTGAAGCCGCCTTGGTAATGGCTGAACTCAGTGTTGCCTGTTGAACCAAGAGGTCCGTAGCCATGTTGGTAGGCATTACTATCCTGTTGTCGGTAGAGAGGGTTTGCCGTTGAGTGGGCGGAGTACTGGGCTGGCGGGAGGCCGTATCCGCCGTATTGAGGCTGCTGGTCGAAGGAGTCGCTGAAGCTGACGTCGTCCATGGGACTTCCGGGAGGGCTGTCGGAGTCGGAGTCGGACTGGAGGGTGTCCTGCAGGTCGCTGATGTAGTCGATGACGTGTTCGATGAGTTCCTGTCTGGACACCTTACGGTTCTTGGGACACTGAGGCACCATGGCCTTGAGTCTGTCGAGGTAGAGGTGCATCTGCGTCTTGTCGGAGCCCATGCTAGACTTCGCTGAGAGGGCTGCTGCCATGGCGGCCATGGCTCCATTATTGATGCAGTTCATCCTGTTCTGAGTCAGAGATGTGATAGGAAATGATGCTGACCTGTGCAAGGAAATGACCTGATTGCTCTTTTGCTAGAGCCGAGTTTATATGGACCTGTGGTCAAAGAAACCGCTTCCTTAGCCACGCCTCGCCGTGACGTGGCAAATTTTTATTGGTGATGTTATAAGAGGTAAAAA
>NC_051391.1:45773550-45813550 GCF_015228065.2 Penaeus monodon
GAATTCTTTGTGAATGGATGGAGGGACGCTTGCGGGAGGTATTGTTTCGACTGCCATAACTACTGTTTTGTAGGACAATTGCGCGTTGTATTCTAGCTCGCAATTTGATTTTTATTGTCATTTAGTAAACATCAAAACGCATTTATGGCTGTCATGTGCGCAATGGTAATGTATACTTTTATGCATTGATAATGAAAGAGTTATGCTTTTAACAGTTCTATTCATTACATCGAGTCACCTATATTTGCATACAGTATTTGTACAATCACAGCTAATGATTTAAATAGTGAAACCTCCATTATCTTCTTTGGACTCATTGTATAACGAAATCGAGTAAACAAAGTCTCTTGTACAAACATGTTTGCACAAACACCCATGTCTGAGAGTATAAACCGAAATGAATAAGAAAGAGATGACCTGATATGACCCGACCCCCTCACGTAATGACACTAAGCCTATCACGTAATCGTGTTAAGGTGATACTTCCTCACCACAGGCTACAAAGGGTTAGGTTGCGGATCAAGACACGGTCATCAAAGTTGCCGAAGGATGCAGAAGACGAGTTTGATCTGGGGATCTCGGGAAGGGAGATAACGAAGGGGATGCAAGGATATCCTATACGTGATATCATTGTGCATATATTCTATACCTAAGATTGATTCATAATAGATAAAACCTACTGCGACATGGTTTATAGGATATCTGTTAATATTTTTCCTATAACTCCTTTGTGGCAAAAAAGTTAGAGTAATCATATGCTAATATATACACACCATTATCACCATTATTATTTTTATACCAAAAGGAATTATGTTTCCTAATGGCATTAGACACAACACCTGTCCGAGGCCCCTTTGCCCCTTGCCGGTAATCCCCTGTCCCCATTACCCTGCCATGACCACAACACGCCCGCACCTCATGATCCCATGATGGCCACAACACTCCCGGAAATCTCACATCCTCCTCGAAATGATCATCGCTTTTTATCCGACTTAAATCTTGTCAGGTCAGCGCCGGCCGGAGGTGGGGCCGGAAGTCAATTAACACATAGTTGATGGTGTCCTGTTCTGCACACGGTAATTGCTTTAATAGAGTGACCTGCAGCACTGACCCCGACTCGCATCCTCCCACCTAAGCATTGCACCTCTAGCCTTCATCACCTTCAACCTTCCACAACCACACTCCAATCCTTCCATCCTCCTCCACCTCGTCCGAACTCCGCTCCAGCTTTGTTCCACCAACCTCCCCCTTCCCCCCTCCACTCACAACCCTTCACCACCTCCACCACCTCCAGCACTCCTCCCACCTAGCACTAGGGATTAGCAGACACATGTGTGAAGTTAAACTGATACGAGATCCTTATTAAAATCCTTGGGATTCTATTGTTTTGAACAAAATCATTGGTAGAAGAAAGCTAATGTACAAAAAATAGTTTCACTATGAACTGCATTTTCTGTCTTGTATGAACGCAGTAGTGCTTATTTACTTATTGTATTAATTATCATTATCGCTTCAGAGAACTTGTCCTATGTCCCAAATCATTTCTTACGACATCAAAGTGCTATTATAATAACATAATCAGATTACTCTTGTAATGGCGAATCACTTTGACCTTACTATCACATTAGCAATGTTACTGTTACATATCAATCACACTCCTGTCAGTTACCATCTATACAAAATCCTCCTCATCACCATAGATTTCATGATCACACCAGTTCAACCACTGTCAGTTTTCCGTCTGATTACTCTTAATGTAATTACTACTATTGTCAATGATAATGATGGTGATAATGAGAAAAACAATGAGGATAATGGTAATTCTAACAAAAGCTATGATAATATGAAAACAATAGAATTTTAACAATAGAAAAGATGGTGATAATGCTGATAAGCTTAATGGTGAACATGAAAATAATAATAATTATGAAAATGATAATGATAATAATGAATATGATAATGATAATGAAAATGAAAATGAAAATGATAATGATGATAGTAATAATAATAATAATAATGATAATAATGATAATAATAATGATAATAACAACAACGATAATAACCATGGGGATCATTAACAATCGATGATGATAATAATGATAGTGATAATGATAACAATAATAATGATAATGGTAATAACTACAATAATGATAATAACGATAACTAATAACTGATAATAATGACAGCCAATGATTGATAATAATAATGATAACAACTAATGCTTGTTAATAATAGTAATACTAATGATAATGATAATAATACTAATGATAATGATAATACTACTACTCTTAATGACAATAATAACAATATTGATAATAACAATAATAATAATTAATATAATAATAATAATAATAATAATAATAATAGCAACAACAACAATGATAATAATAATGATAATAATAACAATGATAATGTTAATAATAATAATGATGATGATGATAATGATAATAAGCATGATAATAATAATGACAACCAATGATTGTCAATAATAGTTATAATAATGATAATGATAATGATAATAATACTGATAATAATAATGATAATAATACTAATACTGATAATAATAGTGAGAATAATGATAATGACATTGATATTTATAATTGTGATAATAATTTTGATAATGTTGATGACAACAATGCTAACAACGAAGATAATTAACATATCCTATCTAATAAAGACGGCAGAAATAATATTAATAACGATCATAACAGTACTACTATTAATGACTATTGATGATAGTGATAATAATGGTGAAAAATGATAACAATGACAATTGCACTATTAATTATTATTACATTGGTGACAACAATGCTAACATGAGTTAATAAGTATAATAAGGATAATAAAGTAATATTGGAAATGATGATAATGCTATAAGACACTAGGAATACATTGAGGATGATAACGATATAATAATGGTGATTACGGTGATAGCAAACACCAACACTAACACCAACAGTGCTAATGACGGTTCAGTACAATTGCATCAACGTCAGTATAAATATGCGACTTTAATACATTTTATAATGACATGTATTGCCCGGGAACTTTGCTGCCAGATAGCACCAACCGTCTTTTAAACGTGTTGTTTTCCTAAAGTCATATTAAGTAGCCAGATTATTCGGTTTCCATCATCTCTTAGGAGCCTGGAAAATAACTCTTGATAATAATATCAGTAATGTTAACAATAATAACAATAAGGGTAATAGTAATAGTGATTATCATAGAGGCAATAATAAAAGTAAATTAACAGTGACGATAAAGATAAAAGAAACAAATATATTGATAATAACGACAGTAGTAGTAACAATAATATCAATAACAATGAAAATAAAGGTAATGGTCAAAAATCTAATAGCAACAAAATAATATCACAAAAAGGTAGCAATAATACACGGGGAAAATAATACAAATCATGATAGTTATGATGACGACAACAGTGATAATAATAATATCAGAGCAAATAACTTTTAGACATAATTTTTACAAATACAGTAGTTCTTAAGAGATCATAATCTTGATTATAATAAAGCTCCAGCATGTAATATACTTATGCAAATTAACAGAAAAAAATAGGAAGGAGAATAAAAAGTAAATATATCAGTGCAATGAAACAGTTCCTCCATTTTCTATAAAGCTTTGATTCCTCTCGAACAGTTGTCATTTGCTATTTAAATCCTGGGTAATGATATTAATAAAATCAGTGAAATTGCACACACCAATTGCCGCATGCGAGTGCGTGGGTACATCCACGCACGCACGCGTCGCCCACTCGCATATGTGAGCACGCGCCCTGATTTACATAATTTTAGGTAAATACGATGAATTTCCTAGGGCAAGGAACTTCACCTCGATTGCCTATTTAGCGACTGGGTGGGCAAGCCAGCCCAAGTCAGTGCTGGTCCCAAGCCCGGATAAATAGAGAGAATGATTACCTAAAAGGTAACACCGGCACCCTCCGTGGAAAGGAACTGGGGACCCTACCACGTACTCACTCCAAGAGCATCACAACATGAAAACTACAATTAAGTATCATGCTGTGACCACGGCGGCTCAAACATGAACCTACCGTTAAAAAATATGATAGTAATAATGATAATCATAATGATTATAATGAAAATGGTAATGGCAATAATAACAGTGATAATGATAATGATAATGATAATGATAATGGTAATGAAAATAATAATAGTGATAATGACTGTGATAATGATTGTAATGATAGTGATAATAATAATGATAATAATAACTGTAATGATTATGATAATAACGTCGCTTAAAGTATGATAGAATAGCAAATGAAAAAGAAATCAATCAGCACATCATTTCGGGTTCTTGCTTCGTCTTACAGGGTCTCTAATCGTGTAAGATTAACCATTTATTTTTGTTATACAGTAGAAAGACCGCCCTATTTTTTTCACTTGCCATCTATATCTATAGTGTTAATGGTTTATGGAGATAAAATCTGAAATCAGAATAGGAACATGCAATCATAAGTTAATGGAATTATGAATGTTATTTTGGGACTGCATTTTTGAAAACATGATAGAGATATGTGAAAAGGTAAAAAAAAGAAAAAAAAAGATCAGTTTTGTCGGCGAGTTCGCCAATCACAGGTAGCAACGTCATGAGGAGGCGTGGCAGTAATGGACACAGGTAGGTATAAAGTCTGCTCGTGTGGTCATACAGGCATATCTCTCACTCACACCTTTCATCAGCACACTTCTCGGTCGCACTCCCTCAGCAAGATGAACTGCATCAATAATGGAGCCATGGCCGCCATGGCAGCAGCCCTCTCAGCGAAGTCCAGCATGGGCTCCGACAAGACGCAGATGCACCTCTACCTCGACAGACTCAAGGCCATGGTGCCTCAGTGTCCCAAGAACCGTAAGGTGTCCAGACAGGAACTCATCGAACACGTCATCGACTACATCAGCGACCTGCAGGACACCCTCCAGTCCGACTCCGACTCCGACAGCTCGCCCGGAAGTCCTATGGACGACGTCAGCTTCAGCGACTCCTTCGACCAGCAGCCTCAATACGGCGGATACGGCCTCCCGCCAGCCCAGTACTCCGCTCATCAAGACAGCTACTGCCCGGACGCGAAGGCCAACAATGTCCACCAGGCTCAGTATGGCGCGGTTTATCAGAACGGCTACAGCACCTCCAGCAACGGCGCCTTCGGGTACCACAATAGCGGTTTCAACAATGGTACTAACTTCAACTATGGCAACGGCTATAGTGACAGCAGTAATTCACCTGGATACAGTTCTCATCTGTATAGTATGCAGTAGAAAATAATCCCCCCTAAGATCTGTAAATATTGTACATAATTGCACATTATAGGAATAAAAGTTTATTTGTTATATTTTGGCATTTTACCTTTTTTCCTTTTTGACACATGCAAATACTGGTTAAAAGCCACAAACACAGTATACAGATCTTGGAAATTTTACATGTTTGATATTAGAACGCTTGCTCGGAAACCTAGCCCAAAAAATAAATAACACAAAAACAAACATACATTTATTTCATGGGAGTAGCTATGATGAAATTCTTTAATAATTTATAAAGAAATCTGTTCCGACTTTAATGGGACCAGCAAACAGACCTGGAAAAATATGAAATTAAAGCGGGACAAGAATGATAAGACGTTGCACTACACCCATTGCCTAATATTCAACCTTTAAGGCACATTTAAAACAGTGCGTGTAGCCCAATTGTTGACAACAAAGTAAATAAATCAGCGCGTGAAAGGGACAGAACTAGTTAGTGTTAAGAAGACCAATTAACTTAAATATTGTAGTATCAAAAATAAATCTTCCGATTTTCAAGTCCGCAACAAACCAAGACTAAAAAAATTAAATAAATGGAAGAAATTTGGAACTTGGCAGGAACTCGTCGAGATAACTCATTGGATTCTGAAGTCACTGATGATTTAATCAAATTTAAAAGACATCTGTTTTAATGGAGGAGAAAAACATAAAGTGAATCTTAAAAAAATGTTTGGAGAAAGTCAAGTCTTAAAAAAAAACACAATAAATGAAACTGGAAGAACTCCGAGAGGAAAAATATGTAAATATAAGATTTTTTTTTTCTTTCGATTGCTATGACTGCCCTAGCTTTGGCGGCCATGGCGTACTATTTCGGTCAATTATATTCTCTGGGGGGAAAGGGAGTCAGTCGCCAGTTAACAAGACAAACTATTTTAAGATAATTTACTAAATTACTTCTTCATTTAAAAATAGAAACATCCGTTCGTATCATATAATATTCAGGACATTAAAAGAACATCATAAATCATGTATCTTTTTATTTTTTTCTCGTTGTAAGAGCAAAATCTTTGCTGCTCTTGTGAGGGTTAATTACCCCAGTGCCTTACGTGATGACAGCTCAGTGTCAACAGGTTATTTAATCTTTATAAAGTGCCTTGAAAATGTAGTAATGCAGAATAAGCTTTACGTTTAGAAGAATAGCAGCAATGAAGAAATAAAATATTCTTTATTTTTTCCCTTAAAACAGTTTAAAATCTAAATGCAGATACAAATATCAAAATCTAATCACTGCTTAACAAACGTACGTCATTCCGATAAAATTACTAAAATGTTATGTTATCCATTGCACTTTTGTGAGTATATACCACTGTACTGTTTTGTCATGTTACTCTTGGTTGTTCAACTCGACAAGTGCACTGTGCCCTGATTTAACCTTTAATTACTCTTAGTCATTTACGTAATCTCAGAAGGTCAGAATAAAGATCGGCAACTTCTCTGACTTGCAACAAGACCCGCCCCTTGACCTCGGTAGTTATAAAATAAAGAATAAAAAGCGCAAGTGATCAGCATAGAAAACATATCAATTAGATGTTTTTTTGCAGTGTAAAGATACATTGTATATACATTGATTTACTTCTATGCATGTCGCATTCACACTGTACTTGTATGAGTATTTACAAGTATAAGTGCAATATAGTTAAAGTAAATTATTTCACAGTAATACCTTTAGAGATTGTTTTTACCATGACCTGAGTGAACGTTGCTTGGAAATTTCCTTAACATAAGTGAACAAATATTGCTTCTGAGTGAGTAATTGTATTGGGTATGTCAGGTGAATGAATAGGTCATATAAGGACAACAGTTAGATTTAATAATTTCTCTTTGGGCTATAACAGAACTTTAGTCATTTTTTAATGTCATCGAAAGATAGTAAATAAACAGGCATAATATATTTGATTATTCATTGTACAACCGCCTTTAAAATCTGCCAACTTATATATTTAATGTAAACAAAGGGTCTACAAATGTAAACAAACCATTTATATATATTGACCTCCAGAGGTCATATCTCAGTTGTTTTTGCAAGGCAATAATATTAGCTCCCAAAGGGCTATAGTTTAAATTAATATAAATGAAACTGGTCTGATAAACTAGAAATTTGTTCTGTTTGGTTATCACGATAAACACCTTTTGTTAGCTACAACAAAACAAAATATAAGTCTATAGGCTCAAGGACTCAGGAACTGAGTAAGTAAGCGCCACTTGTGACCACACTGGGAAATGCTATGATGAGGCTGTTGGAGTAAAAAACCTGGTAATGTATTAACATTACTTCGCATTGCATGACCTACTCGCAATATATCTGACATCAAGATAAGAACTGCCTTATCTGATATTCTGGCAAAGAAGCAACCTAAAGTTTGAGGTCCAAGATACTGCATTACAACTACAGCTTTAAAAAAAATCCTATTTACTTTACTTTTGGTGACAAGAAATGTGTTATCGCTCTTCAAATCAATGAACATGAACACTTCTATGCATCAATCACCAATGATAAGCGAAAAATAAGCCTGATATCAATTCCATCTTAAAAATTGAATTGTTCAATTGATCATCTGTGTGTGGCTACCTAAGTTCACAGATTTTTATTTTACCCCAAACACTATCACGTCATACAGGGAAAGGGTTAAAAAGGTCACAGGAAAGCTCTGTCAGACGTATAAGTAAATCATTCTTAAAATGACTACAGATGTAAATGTTAATGGTCATTTAAAATCGCAATAACTTATATTCCTCTTCCCTTTCCTGGAGCCACTTATAAGTACATCATGAATTATTCCTTTTGAGTTAATTACCCCAGTGCCTGACGTGATGGCGTAAGGTCAGTGTCAGTATCAATAAGTTATTTGACCTCTATGAGTAAGTATTGCGCCTCTTGACCCGGACTGACCAATGAATATCTATGTAAATAAAATAAATAAAAAGTAGATATAATGAGCAACTTTGGTTTATTGTGCTTTAATAATTTGTTTATATATGTTCAGATTAACGATCGCACTGCCCTTCTTAGGCCATTAATTAATTTTGTGACCCATTTTACTCCAAATGGCTACAGTAAAGATTCCCTGACGTAGTAACAAGAAGTCCCGCCCCTTGACCTCAAATGAAAAAAAAAGATGATTGGTATTGACCAGGTAAATTTGGTGAATTTATATTTTCTAAAAACTATTGTTACTGCATTTATTTAGCAATATACAGGCTGTATTACATAGCGTAATTTTTGGAGTATATGAAGAGTATCAGTACAAGGACATTCGTTTAGACCACGACCCCTTTTAGGAAGTTGTCCTTCCCTCCACGCCTCCCTGGCATCTGTAAATAAAATTCCTTCCCAGATTTTCAAGAAAATTATAAGTATGATTTGTCAGTGTTTTGAACGAGTATGAATTAGTGGCATTATAATTAAGGTTTCCATCTATGCCGTTATGCTCTCGTTAAGAGAATAACAGAGAAGATAATGAGAGAAATTACTGTTTTTTTTTCCAGGGCTCGCGCCCCCTTTGAAAAATACTGAAGCCGCCACAGGTTAAGAACCACTGGTTTAGATGAAACTACTCCATATAAATAACTCAAATAATTACGCAGTTATTAAGTTTAATCCGATCAGTACTCCCCCAGAAAGTTTTCTATTCCAAAGCCAGTGACTTTCATTGAAAATACTTTCCAATATTGTTATACCTCTATCACTTTTCATTGCAGTGATTTTATCGTTGGTGGTAACTACTACGGCGGTTATATCACATAGCATTGATGGTAGTAGTTCTGGATCACAATTCACAATCTGAAGCATCAAACGAACTTGTATAGATGGATTAAGAGATTGTAATCTGAGACAGGAAATACTATCACAATATGAGGTTTCATAATTGCGTATTACTGACAAAAAATCTCGCTTCATTTGGACAGCACAATTATGTCTACTATTCAGAGCATCTACGTAGGTTGAGGGAAAAGCAGGGTATTATAAACTGACATCACCCTTGTTAGAGTATAACCTATACTGTTTAGATTACATTAGTTAATGCAGTCCACTATTGTAAATCTCTCCCCTGTAAATATCAATGCACGTTATAAATGTTTTGGGTTCATGGCCAACGATCTGTCTACACCTGTGGATAATTTATTTACATTAGTTATAATTGTTAAATGTTATAGAAATATTGATGCACTGATATGAATATAGTTTAGAAATATGATTTGGATGCAAAAACAAATCAGTGTATCAGGCATCTGTAGGATAAAACACTAGATATTTTGGATCTGACATTGAGATGTAGCAATAATTTATGTATCTATCGATACATCCATACATCAGATATATTCATTAGCTAAAAAAAAAAAATATGGACGCATACAGCACCATGTAAATATATGTAATTGTATTTGACCACATTTGTACTTAGGCAAAAGGAAAAAAATCCCTGTGACTTTTCTCCTAGCACCAAAATGCATCTTTCTGTAAGTCTTTAACAATTGTAGTTAGCACTGCTCTATTCTGCGCTGTAACTGTTGTAGTAAATTCTACTGCCGATAAAATCACTGCAAGGAAAGTTGAAGTTGTGACCAAGCTGGAAAGTGTTATGGAAAATTCTAGTAGTGTCAGTTGAATAGAAACCTTGCTTTTCTAAGGAGTATTTGAGTTGACCGCCATACCTGCTATGTTGCAATTGTGGGAATCGCTGAAACTAATCTCATTCATATACTATATTTTTATATATCTTAATAACCGACGACGACCACTCGAAAGAACATAAATTCTCAGGATAAGCATGTAGTATATATATTTTTGTTTACAACCATAAACAAGTCACTGACCTATTATGATCTGGTAGATAATATACTGTATCAGTATATAGAATTTTAGATGTACCTATTTAATCATACACTGCGTATGAAGGTATGATTTATACTAATGCCGACTCGATCAACGTGTCAGGTCAGGTGGTGCTGATTCGACTGAGCTTAGTCCTTACCTACCGTGGTGCCCAGCTATAGCGGTAACCTCCAGACGACAGTTGAAACTTCTCGCGCCTGGGCGGGGCGCAGACCACCGACCCCTTCGGATGAGAGACCGACACGTTACTACTGTATCATCACTGTTGTAGCCACTGCTGCAGTTTGTGTTGTAACCGACGTGGTAGCTGAAGTTGACTGGCATCGTTCAACCTTGGTTGCCGGGGGAGTCCTGGTCAGGTTGAACGACATAACCACCATACTGTGGTTGCTGGTTGTAGGAGTCGCTGAAATCGACGCCGTCCATAGGGCTCCCTAGACGACTGTTAGAGTATGAATCGGACTGGAGAGTATCCTGAAGGTCGTTGATATGCTCGAAGAGTTCCTGTCTGGACATCTGGCGGTTCTTGGGACACTGTTAGTACCATGGCACACACACACACACACAAATTATTACATTCGAAACATGATCAATGTTGTACGCGTGGTGTACTACTTTAATGTGCATGTAGAAAATCATGCAAATCATATAATTTTTATGAACACATTTTTTTCAGTATTTGCATTTTTTTTGTATAATTATCCTCCTTTGTCGCACAATTCCTCCAAGAGTCTTGCATAATTCTCCATGCAGTGTAACGCCACACACACACACACACACACACGCACACACACACAAACATGTATGTATTCATATTGTGAAGTTTCTTTCTATATAGTACATATCGGATTATTTTGCATCTTATATGAAGCGACACGTGGCTATAACGCCACATTTTAATAGAGTACCAGTCCTTAAATTGCGGAACATAATGATGGCCGTTGTTAACAAAGGTGATGGAATATTACTTACGATTAAGTGACTGTGCTGTTTTGATCAGGTGAGTTATTACATCCACAAGAAACCCTCAAAGTTCATTCAGGTCAAGGGGCGGGACTTTTTCTTATTAACGTCAAAAAAAATTGCCGATCCTTACGCCAAGCTTATGAAACGACGCTGTCACTGGGGTAATTAGGGAACAATGAGGGACAATGTGGTCGTTGCTTTGAATACAAAGAAAAAAAGACAATAAAACAAATGGATAATGTAAATACAGTGGGCATTTGGTACATATATTCCTTTCTAGTTTCCAAGTATTCAAATTTGTGACACATATGTGCATGTATATCTTTGTATTTATATCTATTTTCATTCATTCATACATTTCATTTGACACTTAATATAAAGAGATATTTTTTTCTTAGGTTATTATCGTGTGCAACGCAATTCATACCAGTTGGGTCTGTCTGTGTTTCGGTGTTTTATTAAAAAGTCTCAGAGGGCATTCGTCATGTGCGGGGATCTTTCTTACAAAAAATAATAAAAATGATATTTACGCCCAGCTCACGAAAGAACGCGAGTCACCGGAGGTAATTAATTAAGAACGACGGAAACAAACGCCTAATACAAATAGAATACACTTTGGGTATGTTCAATTATCGGACTGCGGGGATTTTTTTAAAACACGAATTTATTTCATGGTACCATATAAAGAAAATTGTGCAGGAATCCATATGGATATATTTTTTCTCATATTTATCTGACGACAAAATCTCACAAAAAGGCTAGACAGGTGAAAAAAACAAACGTTCTTGATGGATTTTATACCATCTTTGTTTCTATGGCATGGCTGTATTATTGTCATAACTTCTAGCAGATATCACACATTTCTGTCTTGTGTGAAAATGTACATAATCGTTTCACGTTTTGATTTCCACATACGCTACTCTGTCTGGCATGTCTTAGTACTTAACAGGCAAAAGATATTAAATGTTTAGTTCTACGGATTTCCCATGCAAATACATATATTTTTGTGAATATCACATCGAACGAGATAATATGGGATAGTTATTAGTCTATAGATCTGATATCTGCTGCTTCCAAGTTTAATTCATGTAATATATTCTATGACTATCCATTAGATGTCGCATGACCGTGCTATGATTAATTAGCGATAGGTGGCGCACTGTATTGTTAAAATCTTTAAGAGAGATTCTATAGATAACGGTATCATACAACTGCATTTTCTATAACATATGAAATAATTAAAGTAGCAAAGGATGCACGGTTGGTTCAAGGTGTAAAATCAAAATGAATGAACTGCAACAGGACGCACAACCAGAACAAGGAACCCCTTGCAATTCTCAATTAAGGAAATATTTGTAATTCTAAAGAGAAACTAAGGAAACCGATAATGTGGTAGTAATAATTCTTCTGTTATATATAGAATATTTTGATACAATCCAGAAATGTAAGCGCTACGTTTGCTGCCGCCACTGTTGTAGCCACGACTGCCGTTACAAATAAGAGACATTGTCATTTTACCCTTTAAAAACTACCATTAATTCAGTTACATATGTGTCTCTTATAAGATAATATTTCTCAACTAATCTAAATTAATACCCGTCGTACGGATGACAAATGCAGAACCCGGTCTGATAAACATTCAGTAAAAAAAAAAAAAATGCTACAGCCACTAAAGGAATTGCCGGCACTGACGAAACTACTGGAAACAGAGGTAACAGGGTCATAATGAACAGTATAAGAAATACACTGCAACGTTCAATGCAAATAACAGATACACTGTACGATGCACACTGTAAGTAACAAATACACTTTTTACTGCATTCTGTAAATATATGGATTCATGAACAATGTCGACAGTATATATATGCTGGACACTTTAAATTGAGACTTACAGAATCATATTTATAATAAAAAATTACTTGTCCCACTCCTGCATCTGTTATTCTTACAATAAACCCTAAACCGACCTTCAGTTACTGGACTGAGTATAGGATAAAGGAGGATAGTGTTTTTTTTATTTTTTACTCTGAACACAAATGATGAATTAATCTACTGATAAAAGAAAACACGTTAATGAAAATAGCAAATAATAGAGTAATTCACACACATTTCTTTAATTCAATTTTTTACTCTTATATATAAATAGCTGTGACCTTATTAACCCTTATCTGTGATGTAACGATGTTTGTTATCTACAAAGGTGATTAAGTATTACTTCTGAACAGTTAAGTGACTATACTGGGATGGTCAGATGGCCATCTATTTTTTTACGCTTATATGTAAATGTGACCTTCTTAGCCCTTAATCTGTGATGTAACGATGTCAACAAAGGTGATTAAAATATTACTTCTGAACAATTAAGTGACCGCACTAGGATGGTCAGATGGTGTAATTAAGTCTGTATGTTCCGGTTCTTTCGGTAGAACCTTAGCCACAAAACTGATTCAGGTCAAGGGGCGGGTAAAGTTTGTCAAAGACGTCAGAAATCATGTCAATCCTTACGGCGCTCATAGAATTACGTAAGACACTTGAAGGAATTACAAGCTAAAGTAACAGAAGATTCTATAATGCCCAGACACGGATACAAGTAAGCGTGATTACCTAGAAATAATACTTGTTTACAATTGTTAACAAAAATATATACCGATATATTTTAGTAAGCGTATCGGTATGTTTAGACGGATTCAGAACTTATTCATCTTAACCTGTTTCATATTACGAGGTTGTCAAGAAAGGTGATTAAATATTACTTCTATACGATTAAGTGACTACTGGGATGGCCAAGTGGGTAATTACGTCTACATGCGTTCTAGAGCTTCTATTAGTGAGATTCACAATTCCTTGAGGTCAAGGGCGTTTTTTTTAATCATCAAAAAACGTGCCGATTCTTAAGCCGAGCTTATGAAATGGCTTAAGTCACAGGGGTTATTAGGGGACAATGCAGTTATTACTCTGAACACAAAGAAAAACAAATGGAGAATGCAAATATAATGTACATTTTGATAAATATACTCCAATCCAGTTTCTTTTAGATGATGCATACACGCTCACATATATGTCTACATAGACATATATGTGTATGCATGTGTATAGATATACACACAAACGCATATATATATATATATATATATATATATATATATATATATATATATATATACAGTATATATACACATGCATATATACAGTATATATACACATATACTAACTGGTCCATGTAAGCTGAGTCGTGAAAGGAAATATACAAAATATGAGACATTTAGAACCAATCAAAACTTTCCGCGTCACAAGGGGCGTGGTTAAAGACGGGTTCCCATGACACCTGACTTATATAACCTCGCTCAGGTAAGCAAGGATCATAACCTGTGTTCTGTCCTCCCCATAACCAATATTGGTCTCACCATTTACTGAACAGAAAAATGAACACTGTTTATGATAGAACAATGGCCACTGTCATGGCACAGGCACTCGCCGCCAACCCCAACATGTCCTCTGATAAGGCACAGATGCGCCTCTACCTCGATACACTCAAGGCCATGGTGCCTCAGTGTCCCAAGAACCGTAAGGTGTCCAGACAGGAACTCATCGAGCACGTCATCAACTACATCAGCGACCTTCAGGATACCCTCCAGTCCGAATCGGACTCTGACAGTCGTCCAGGGAGTCCTATGGACGGCGTCGGTTTCAGTGACTCCTTCAACCAGCAACCACAATATGGCGGTTATGGTGTTCAACCCGACCAGTACTCCATCGGCAACCAAGATTTCTACTCCACTGACACTGACAATGTTCTTCAACCTCAACATGGGTACTACATCAATTCTACTTCCAGTAATTTTGGCAGTACCACCAGTTCCTACAGTGGCTACATCGCAGACTACAGTGGCTATAGCAGTGACGGCAGCAACTGCAGCGCATACAGTAGTGGATCGCACTGAAATTAATGCATTAAAATTGTAAATATTGTATAGAGACAAATTAACTAATAAATACCTTCTATGTATATTAGAAGTATTACAAGCCCACCATCAATTTCTTTACTCTCTTGTTAAAATTAGGGGAAAACATCTTGATTGAGCAGTGCATTCTGCTGCAATTCATTCAATTTTAGTCTGAATCTTAAACCAGGTACACATCCGTTAGAATGTACTTATATAATGCCATACTATCTGTAAAATCTATACACTGCCTCCCTATACTTATAATAAATGTAGCAGTCACGCCCCAATATAATCGATACAGTTTCGTACTATCAAATAGATTAAAACCTGGAATCCTTGTATCAGATGTTAATCAACTGATTAACAGAAATAGCTATGAAATATTCTTTGAAATAAACTTTCTTGTTTTGGGGGATATTCTCAAAACAGAGATAAAAATGAAAATAAGTTTCACCTGGAATATCCGCAGAAATCGTTTTTCATTGCCTGCCATTTGCTACGTGACGGCTTGTGGAGTCATGAGAATGGTGAATAGATATGATATGAAAACACCAAACGATTGTATAAAATTCAGCTATGATTAAGAAAATGTTCTATATCTACTGCGAGACTGTCCTTGCACAACTCTCCTTATATGGTACTATAAAATGAACGTTGTCGTTCATTAGGCCAGGGACTTGCGTCCTTCCTTTAATCTTTTAAACGTTTACAAGAGAAAGCCACCGGCCTGATTTCAATGAAATTCGGGATATTATACAGACGTCGTGACTGTGTTGTACTCTTTCAAGAGAAAAATTGTCTTTACATGATGTGTCATGTGACATACGCACAAAGATAAGTGTGTATATGATTTTATATATATATATATATGTGTGTGTGTGTGTATGTATATATATACATACATATGTATATATGTACATATGCATATATACTGTAAATATGTATATAAGCTGTATATAAGTGTGTATATACTCTATATATGTGTATGTACTGTATATGTACTTATACATGTATATATGTGTACATATACTCAATATGTGCATATATACTGTATATGTGTATATATATGCATATATATATATATATATATATATATATATATATATATATATATATATATGTGTGTGTGTGTGTGTGTGTGTGTGTGTGTGTGTGTGTGTGCGTGTGTGTGTGTGTGTATTCATACACATATATGTGTATGTATACATGTATGTGTACATGTATGCTTCAAGTTTTAATATCAAGAAACTAGAAAGGAGTATATTTACTAAATGTATATTATATTTACATTATCCATTTGTTTTTCTTTGTGTTCAGAGCAATGACTGCTTTGTCCTCTATTGTCCCCTAATAACCCCTGTGACTTAAGCTCGGTGTAAGGATCGGCAAGTTTTTTGGCGCTTCAAAAAACGCCCCTTGACCTCAAGGAATTGAGAAACTCACTAATAGAAGCTCTGGAACTTAAGCAGACGTAATGACCCACCGAACCATCCCAGTAGTCACTTAATCACCTTTCTTGACAACAAATCTCGTTATATGAAACAGGTTAAGGTGAATAAGTTCTGAACCAGTCTGAACATACCGATACGCTTACTAAAATATTTATAGATTTTTGTAATGTCATGTGACATTTTATACATTTCAACATATTTTATACATACTATAACGTATGTATGCTTCAAATATATAAATCTGTCTCTTTGACAGAGAAAAAACTGTTCTAGACGTTATAACATACTTTATTGTTGTACCTTTAAGTGATATAGTTTTATGGACACATCTTTCCTTTAGTATTTGCAATATCCATTGCGTTTCAGGCAACAAACGTATTGCTTTCCTTTGCCCTATAATTCCCTCAAGTGTCTTGCGTAATTACCTAAGCGGGTAAGGATTGACAAGATTTCTGACGTCTCTTGACAACTTCCCCCGCCCCTTGATGTAAGTCAGCTTTGTGGCTAAGGTTCTTCCGAAAGAACCGAACATACAGACCTAATTAGGCCATCTGACCATCCTAGTGCAGTCACTTAATTGTTCAGAAGTAATATTTAATCACCTTTGTTGACATCGTTACATCACAGATTAAGGGTTAATAAGGTCACAGCTATTTACATATAAGAGTAAAAATAGAATTAAACAAATATGTGTGAATTACTCTATAATTTGCCACTGTAATGAACGTGTTTTCTTTTATCAGCAGACTGATTCATCATTTGTGTTTAGAGTAAAAAGTACATTATCCTTCGTCCTATAAAAAGTCCACTAACTCTGCGTCCATCAAATCCAGCGGACTTCGCATTAAATCTTGCAAATCCGCAAACCTATCTTCTTTTACTCCCTTCATTATGGAGGTTTGGAAAAAAAACTGTTGTAATACGAATATATTTTATTGTGGAAGAAAAAATATTGAATACATTGCCAGTAATGCCTTGAGTCAGCAACTTTCCCAATGACAATCTACTTGAAAATTTTGCTGTGCAGCTGCGTCAATCAGTATCTTTATTTGATATATTGGTGAAAACGTTACTCACCTGTCATCAGCTTTGTGGCCGTTCCCTGCCTTTGCCTCAGTTGCTACTGAAACAGAAAACTCACAAAACGTATGCGATTAGAAAGCCTTATAAATTTAGAATGTACCATGTGCACAAGCGCGTCTTTTCTTATAATTTTAAGGTATTGTCTGGAGTTGTTAGCCACCCATAAGGTTATTTATAATACTAAAACTGCATAAAAATGTTTGTTCACTTTTGTTTATTTCCATTCTATGTTGTCTAAATATATTGCACGTAAAAATATACTATGTCATGCATAATGTTCGTAGATAATACACTGTAATGAACAATGTAAGAAATACACTGTAATACTCAGTGCAAATAACAGACACTATACAATGCACAATGCAACAAATGCACTATATACTTCTTAATGTAACAAAATGGGTTCATAAACAACGAATGTTGACAGTATATACATGCTAGATACTTTAAAATAACTCTTACAAAATGAGATCATATTTCTAATCCAAAATTACTTATTCCACCCCTGTATCTGTTATTTTAATAATTAACAGAGTAAATAAGAATAATATCACTACTTCCCTCTGCGTCCATCAAATCCAGCGGACTTCGCATTAAATCTTGCAAATCCGAAAACCTATCTTCTTTAGTTAGTGGACTCTTTATAGGACGAAGGATAATGTACTTTTTACTCTAAACA
Source organism: Penaeus monodon (assembly GCF_015228065.2). NCBI lineage: Eukaryota > Metazoa > Arthropoda > Malacostraca > Decapoda > Penaeidae > Penaeus > Penaeus monodon. Next base: position 45,791,841 of record NC_051391.1, read on the forward strand.
CAAATGATGAATCAGTCTGCTGATAAAAGAAAACACGTTCATTACAGTGGCAAATTATAGAGTAATTCACACATATTTCTTTAATTCTATTTTTTACTTCTATATGTAAATAGCTGTGACCTTATTAACCCTTAATCTGTGATGTAACCTGTTTCATATAACAAGGTTTGTCACGAAAGGTGATTGAGTGACTACTGGGATGGTTAGGTGGGTCATTACGTCTGCTTAAGTTCCAGAGTTTCTATTAGTGAGTTTCTCAATTCCTTGAGGTCAAGGGGCGTTTTTTGAATCGTCAAAAAACTTGCCGATCCTTACACCGAGCTTATGAAATGGCTTAAGTCACAGGGGTTATTAGGGGACAATAGAGGACAATGCAGTCATTGCTCTGAACACAAAGAAAAACAAATGGATAATGCAAATATAATATACATTTGGTAAATATACTCTTTTCTAGTTTGATATTAAAATATGAAGCATACACGTACACATATATGTATACATACACATATATGTGTGAATACATATACATATGCATATATATACACATATACAGTATATATACACATACTGAGTATATATACATATATACAGTATATATGCATATATACATATATACATTATGTATATATATATATATATATATGCACACGCACATATATATAAATATATATCATATACATAATTTACATATAAGGGTAAAAATAGAATTAAACAAATATGTGTGAATTACTCTATAATTTGCCACTTTTAATGAACGTGTTTTCTTTTATCAGCAGACTGATTTATCATTTGTGATAAAAGTACATTATCCTTCGTCCTATAAAAAGTCCACTAACTCTGCGTCCATCAAATCCAGAGGACTTCGCATTAAATCTTGCAAATCCGCAAACCGATCTTCTTTAGTTAGTGGACTCTTTATATACATGTATAAGTACATATACAGTACATACACACATATATATAGTATATACACACTTATATACAGCATATATACATATTTACAGTATGTATGCATATATACATATGTATGTATATATATACATGCACACGCACACACACACACACACACACACACACACACACACACACACACACACACACACATATATATATATATATATATATATATATATATATATATATATATATATATATATATAATCATATACACACTTATCTTTGTGCGTATGTCACATGACACATCATGTAAAAACGTATTTTTTCTTGAAAGAGTATTATTATGTACAACACAATCACGACGTCTGCATAATATCCCGAACTTCATTGAAATCAGGCCGGGGGCTTTTTCTTGTAAGCGTTTAAAAAATTAAGAAAGGACGCAAGTCCCTTAATTCATTTCATTGCCTGCCATTTGCTACGACATGACAGCTTGCAAAGTTATGACAGGTGGTGAATGCATCAACACACGAAATGATTGTCTAAACTTTCAGCTCAGATTAAGATATTTCATATCTACTCTTGCACAGTTCTCCTTATATGGCACAATAAAACGAAAATTCATGTTTCAAGAAATAAATTGCCTGCAGTCCAAGTGATCATATCCCAATGCCATTATGTTTTGCATTAGGACATTTTTGTTTTATTTGTTTTATGAGGAAATAGCACATTGTCCATCGCTGCCCTTCCTTAGCCCAGTGACTTGTGTCCTTTCTTAATTTTTTTTAACTTTTACAAGAAAAAGCCCCGCCCCTAACCTCAGTGCACTCTTGGATACATGCAGCCGTAACTGGTCGTGATTGTGTTGCATTTTATAATACCCTTTCAAAACATAATAACTTTATATGAAGTGTCATATAACATACGCACAATGATAAGTGTGTTATGAATACATATGTGTATGTAAATAAATATGTATATATAATATACATGTGCACATATATGTAAATATACTGTATAAATGTGTACATATATATGTATATATACTGTATATGTGTTTATAAATTGTATATGTGTAATATATGTATATATACTGTATATGTGTAATATATGTATATATACTGTATATATGTGTATATATACTGTATGTGTTTACACATCTATATATACTGTATATATGTATATATACTGTATATATGTGTATGTATGTATATCCGTATATGTATATATACTGTATTTATGTGTATATATATGCATATATACACACATGCGTGTATGTGTAGAAGAGTATATTTACCAAAATGTACACTATATTTGCATTATCCATTTGTTTTTCTTTGTTTTCAGAGTAATAACTGCATTGCCCTCCATTGTCCCATAATAACCTCTGTGACTTAAGCCATTTCATAAGCTCGGCGTAAGGATCGGCAAGTTTTTTGACGCTTCAAAAAAAAACGCCCCTTCACCTCAAGGAATTTTAAGGCTCACTAATAGCTCTGAAACTTATGCAGACGTAATTATCCACTCGACCACCCCAGTCGTCACTTAATCGTACAGAAGTAATATCTAACACCTTTATTGACAACGTTATCTGAAACAGGTTAAGGTGTAGAAGTCCTGAACCAGTCTGAACGTACTGATGCGCTCACTAAAATATATAGATTTAGATTTATAACGTACGTTTGCCTCAAATATATCAATCTGTCTCTAGACGTTATATTTTCCACATTAACTTTAAAAAAAAATAATTTCCTGTGATATGAGTAGCCTTTTTGTTAGCAATTGCAAACACGGATTACGCTCACTTATATCCGTGTCCGTGTTCCTTAATGTAGTCCATATAGTTTTATGGACACATCATTTTTCTTTAGTATTTGCATTATTCATTGTGTTCCAGACAACAAACACATTGCTTTCCTCTGCCCTATAATTCCCTCAAGTGTCATGCGTAATTACCTAAGCGGCGTAAGGATTGACAAGATTTTTGACGTCTCTTAGACAAACTTCCCCCGCCCATTGACCAGAATCACCTTTGTGGCTAAGGTTATACCCTAAAAAAACGGAACATACATACCTAATTAGACCATCTGATCATCCTAGTGCAGTCACTTAATTGTTCAGTAGTAATGTTTAATCACCTTTGTAGACAACAAACATCGTTACATCACAGATTAAGGCTTAATAAGGTCACAGTTATTTATATAAAAGAGTAAAAAATAGAATTAAGGAAATATGTTTGAATTATTCTATTACTTGCTATTTTCATTAATGTGTTTTCTTTTATCAATAGATTGATTCACCATTTGTGTTTAGAGTAAAAAGTGCATTGTCCTTCGTCCTATAATGAGTCCACTAACTAGAGGAGGTAGGTTTAAGAATCTGCAATTTTAATACGAAGTCCGCTGGATTTAATGGACGGAGAGGGAAGTACTGACATTATTTCTGTTCACCCGGTTAATTATTAGAATAACAGATACAGGGGTGGAACAAGTAATTATTGATTATAAATATGATCCCAATTTGTAAGTATCTAGCACATATATACTGTCAACATTCATTGTTTATGAACCCATTTTGAGTAGAGTACATAGTGCATTTATTACAGTGTGCGTTGTAAAGTGTCTGTTATTTGCATTGTTCATTACAGTGTGTTATCTACGACATAGTGTATTTTTACGTACAATGTATTTAGACAACGGAGGCCGGAAATCATGTAAATTTTTATGCAGTTTTAGTCTTATAAATAAGATTATGGATTTCTAACAACTTCAAGCAATACCTTAAATTATAGGTGAATTACCGATAAATTACAGGTAAGAAAAGACGCACTTGTGTTTCGCATTTTGTGCAGTCTAAATTCATCAGGCTTTCTAATCGCAAAGGCGCCGCTGATGACAGGTGGTAACGTTTTCACCAATAGCTCGAATAAGGACACTGACGCAACTGAGCAGCAAAGTTTCAATTGGTATTGTCAGTGGGATAGTTGCTGATTCAAGGCATTACTGGCAATGAGTACAATATTTTTTCTTCCACTGTAAAATATATTCATATTGCAGTAGCGTAGGTTTTTTCCCCAAACCCTCCTTAACGAAGGGGGTAAAGCAGTAAATATCGAAGCAAATTAAGTGAGGATGAAATATAGATTTAGCCTGAGAATAACGGGTCCATGTAAGCTGAGTCGTGAAAGGAAATATACAAAATATGAGACATTTCGAACCAATCAAAACTTTCCGCGTCACAAGAGGCGTGGTCAAAGACGGCTTCCCTTGACACCTGACTTATATAACCTCGCTCAGGTAAGCAAGGATCATAACTTCTGTTCTGTCTTCCCCATAACTAATATTGGTCTCACAACTTACTGAACAGAAAAATGAACACTGTTTATGATAGAACAATGGCCACTGCCATGGCACAGGCCCTCGCCGCCAACTCCAACATGGCCTCCGATAAGGAACAGATGCGCCTCTACCTCGATACACTCAAGGCCATGGTGCCTCAGTGTCCTAAGAACCGTAAGGTGTCCAGACAGGAACTCATCGAGCACGTCATCAACTACATCAGCGACCTTCAGGATACCCTCCAGTCCGAATCGGACTCTGACAGTCGTCCAGGGAGTCCTATGGACGGCGTCGGTTTCAGTGACTCCTTCAACCAGCAACCACAATATGGCGGTTATGGTGTTCAACCCGACCAGTACTCCATCGGCAACCAAGATTTCTACTCCACTGACACGGACAATGTTCTTCAACCTCAACATGGATACCACTCCATCAATTCTGCTTCCAGTAATTTTGGCAGTACCATCAGTTCCTACAGTGGCTACATCGCAGACTACAGTGGCTACAGCAGTGACGGCAGCAACTGCAGCGCATACAGTAGTGGATCGTACTGAAATTAATGCATTAAAATTGTAAATATTGTATAGAGACAAATTTAACTAATAAATATGTTCTATGTATACCAGAAGTATTACAAGCCCACCATCAATTTCTTTACTCTCTTGTTAAAATTAAGGGAAATATCTTGATTGAGCATTCTGCTACAAGTCATTTTGTTTTATTCTGAATCTTAAACCAGGTACACATCCGTTAGAATATGCACTTATATAATGCCATACTATCTGTAAAATCTATCTTAGAAATTCAAACATTACATTGCCTCCCTATACTTATAATAAATGTAGCAGTCACGCCCCTATATAATCGATACAGTTCCATATCAAATAGATTAAAACCTGGACTTCTTGTATCAGATTTTAATCAACTAATGGATTAATGACTATTTAATATTCTTGCACGAACTTTCTTGTTTTCTCAAAACAGAGATAAACAGAAGTAAATTTCACCTGGGAAATCCATAAAAATAATTTTTCATTGCCTGCCATTTGCTACGTGACGGCTTGTGGAGTCATGAGAATGGTGAATGCATATGATATGAACACACCAAACGATTGTATAAATTTCAGCTAAGATTAAGAAAATATTTTATATCTACTGGGAAAAAATAATTATATGATACTATAATACGCTTTATTTATATGGTACTATAAAACGGAAATTCGTGTTTCAAGAAACTGTCTGCAAGCCAAGTTATCATATCAAAATAGCATATTTGCATTAGGACATTCTTTCTTGTTTTAAGAAAGTATAGCACAGTGCCCACAGTTGCCCTTCATTAGTCTAGGGGCTTGCGTCCATTATTTATTTATTTATTTATTTTTTATTTATTTATTTATTTTTAGTAGGTGTGTGTGTCAGGCCCCCGGCCTGATATCAATGCACCCCGGGATATATACAGACGTCATAATTGTGCTCTATTTAATAATACTCTTTCAAGAAAAAAAAAAATCTTTACATGATGTGTCATGGGACATGCACTCATAGCTAAGTGTATATATGATATATATGTGTATGTGATGTGTATGTATATATGTATATATACTGTATATGTGTATATATATTGTATATATACTGTGTATATATATATATATATATATATATATATATATATATATATATATATATATATATATATCCATGTATACACATATATGAGTATGTATACATATATGTGTGCGTGTATGCTTCAAATTTAACATCAAGAAACTAGAAAGGAGTATATTTACCTAATGTATATTGTATTTGCATTATCCATTTGTTTTTCTTTGTATTCAGAGCAATGACTGCATTGTCCTCTATTGTCCCCTAACAATCCCTGTGACTTAAGCCATTTCATAAGCTCGGTGTAAGGATCGGCAAGTTTTTTGACGATTCAAGAAACGCTCCAAAAGCCGTCACGTAGCAAATGGCAGGCAATGAAAAATGATTTGTGCGGATATCCCAGGTGAAATTTATTTTCCTTTTTATCTCTGCTTTGAGAATATCCCCCAAAACAAGAAAGTTTGTGCAAGAATATTTCATAGCTATTTCTGTTAATCAGTTGATTAACATCTGATACAAATGCATCGATTATATAAGGGCGTGACTGCTACATTTATTATAAGTATAGGGAGGCAGTATATTGTTTGAATTTCTAAGGTAGATTTTACAGATAGTATGGCATTATATAAGTGTATATACTAACGGATGTGTACCTGGTTTAAGATTCAGACTAAAATTGAATGAATTGCAGCAGAATGCACTGCTCAATCAAGATGTTTTCCCCTAATTTTAACAAGAGAGTAAAGGAATTGATGGTGGGCTTGTAATACTTCTAATATACATAGAACATATTTATTAGTTAATTTGTCTCTATACAATATTTACAATTTTAATGCATTAATTTCAGTGCGATCCACTACTGTATGCGCTGCAGTTGCTGCCGTCACTGCTGTAGCCACTGTAGTCTGCGATGTAGCCACTGTAGGAACTGGTGGTACTGCCAAAATTACTGGAAGTAGAATTGATGTAGTACCCATGTTGAGGTTGAAGAACATTGTCAGTGTCAGTGGAGTAGAAATCTTGGTTGCCGATGGAGTACTGGTCGGGTTGAACACCATAACCGCCATATTGCGGTTGCTGGTTGAAGGAGTCACTGAAACCGACGCCGTCCATAGGACTCCCTGGACGACTGTCAGAGTCCGATTCGGACTGGAGGGTATCCTGAAGGTCGCTGATGTAGTTGATGACGTGCTCGATGAGTTCCTGTCTGGACACCTTACGGTTCTTGGGACACTGAGGCACCATGGCTCTGAGTGTGTTGAGGTAGAGGCGCATCTGTTCCTTATCGGAGGCCATGTTGGAGTTGGCGGCGAGTGCCTGTGCCATGACAGTGGCCATTGTTCTATCGTAAACAGTGTTCATTTTTTCTGTTCAGTAAGTGGTGAGACCAATATTGGTTATGGGGAGGACAGAACAGAGGTTATGATCCTTGCTTACCTGAGCGAAGTTATATAAGTCAGGTGTCAAGGGAAGCCGTCTTTGACCACGCCCCTTGTGACGCGGAAAGTTTTGATTGGTTCTAAATGTCTAATTTTTTTTGTATATTTCCTTTCATGACTCAGCTTACATGGACTAATTATTCTCAGGCCAAATCTATATTTCACACTCACTTGATTTGCTTCGATATTTACTGCTTTACCCCCTTCATTATGGAGGATTGGAAAAAAAACTGTTGTAATACGAATATATATATATTATTGTGGAAGAAAAAAATATTGAATACATTGCCAGTAATGCCTTGAGTCAGCAACTTTCCCAATGACAATCTACTTGAAATTTTGCTGTGCAGTTGCGTCAATCAGTATCTTTATTTGATATATTGGTGAAAACGTTACTCACCTGTCATCAGCTTTGTGGCCGTTCCCTGCCTTTGGCTCATTTGATACTGAAACAGAAAACAGACTCACAAAATGTATGCGATTAGAAAGCCTGATAAATTTACCATGTGCACAAGCGCGTCTTTTCTTACCTGTAATTTATCGGTAATTCACCTATAATTTTAAGGTATTGTTTGGAGTTGTTAGCCACCCATAAGGTTATTTATAATACTAAAACTGCATAAAAATGTTTGTTCACTTTTGTTGATTTCCATTCTATGTTGTCTAAATATATTGCACGCAAAAATATACTATGTCATGCATAATGTTCGTAGATAATACACTGTAATGAACAATGTAAGAAATACACTGTAATACTCAGTGCAAATAACAGACACTATACAATGCACAATGCAACAAATGCACTATATACTTCTTAATGTAACAAAATGGGTTCATAAACAACGAATGTTGACAGTATATACATGCTAGATACTTTAAAATAACTCTTACAAAATGAGATCATATTTCTAATCAAAAATTACTTATTTCACCCCTGTATCTGTTATTTTAATAATTAACAGAGTAAATAAAAATAATATCACTACTTCCCTCTGTGTCCATCAAATCCAGCGGACTTCGCATTAAATCTTGCAAATCCGAAAACCTATCTTCTTTAGTTAGTGGACTCATTATAGGACGAAGGATAATGTACTTTTTACTCTAAACACAAATGATGAATCAGTCTGCTGATAAAAGAAAACACGTTCATGAAAATGGCAAATTATAGAGTAATTCACACATATTTCTCTAATTCTATTTTTTACTCTTATATGAAAATAGCTGTGACCTTATTAACCCTTAATCTGTGATGTAACGATGTCAACAAAGGTGATTAAATATTACTTCTGAACAATTAAGTGACTGCACTAGGATGGTCAGATGGCCTAATTAGGTCTGTATGTTCGGTTCTTTCGGAAGAACCTTAGCCACAAAGCTGACTTACATCAAGGGGCGGGGGAAGTTGTCAAGAGACGTCAGAAATCTTGCCAATCCTTACGCCGCTTAGGTAATTACGCAAGACACTTGAGGGAATTATAGGGCAAAGGAAAGCAACGTGTTTGTTGCCTGAAACGCAATGAATAATGCAAATACCAAAGGAAAGATGTGTCCATAAAACTATATCACTTAAAGGTACAATAATGAAGTATGTTATAACGTCTAAAACAGTTTTTCTATGTCAAAGAGACATATTTATATATTTGAAGCATACATACGTTATAGTATGTATAAAATATGTTGAAATGTATAAAATGTCACATGACATAAAAATCTAAATTTATATATTTTCGTAAGCGTATCGGTATGTTCAGACTGGTTCAGAACTTATTCACCTTAACCTGTTTCATATAACGAGGTATATTGTCAAGAAAGGTGATTAAGTGACTACTGGGATGGTTAGGTGGGTCATTACGTCTGCTCATGTTCCAGAGCTTCTATTAGTGAGTTTCTCAATTCCTTGAGGTCAAGGGGCGTTTTTTGAATCGTCAAAAAACTTGCCGATCCTTACACCGAGCTTATGAAATGGCTTAAGTCACAGGGATTGTTAGGAGACAATAGAGGACAATGCAGTCATTGCTCTGAATACAAAGGAAAACAAATGGATAATGCAAATACAATATACATTAGGTAAATATACTCCTTTCTAGTTTCTTGATGTTAAAATTTGAAGCATACACGCACACATATATGTATACATACTCATATATGTGTATACATGGATATATATATATATATATATATATATATATATATATATATATATATATACACACACACACACACATATGCATATGTATATATACATAAAGTGTATATGTGCATATGCAGTATATACACACACATTTATAGAGTATATATACACATATACACAGTATATATACAATATATATACACATATACAATATATATACATATATACATACACATCACACACATATATATCATATATACACTTAGCTATGAGCGCATGTCCCATGACACATCATGTAAAGATATATTTTTTTCTTGAAAGAGTATTATTAAATAGAGCACAATTATGACGTCTGTATATATCCCGGGGTGCATTGATATCAGGCCGGGGGCCTGACACACACACACACACAAAAAAAAAAAAAAAAAAAAAAAAAAAAAATGGACGCAAGCCCCTAGACTAATGAAGGGCAACTGTGGGCACTGTGCTATACTTTCTTAAAACAAGAAAGAATGTCCTAATGCAAATATGCTATTTTGATATGATAACTTGGCTTGCAGACAGTTTCTTGAAACACGAATTTCCGTTTTATAGTACCATATAAATAAAGCGTATTATAGTATCATATAATTATTTTTTCCCAGTAGATATAAAATATTTTCTTAATCTTAGCTGAAATTTATACAATCGTTTGGCGTGTTCATATCATATGCATTCACCATTCTCATGACTCCACAAGCCGTCACGTAGCAAATGGCAGGCAAGGAAAAATTCTTTTTATGGATTTCCCAGGTGAAATTTACTTCTGTTCGTGCAAGAATATTAGTCATTAATCCATTAGTTGATTAAAATCTGATACAAGGATTCCAGGTTTTAATCTATTTGATATGGAACTATATCGATTATATAGGGGCGTGACTGCTACATTTATTATAAGTATAGGGAGGCAATGTAATGTTTGAATTTCTACGATAGATTTTACAGATAGTATGGCATTATATAAGTGCATATTCTAACTGATGTGTACCTGGCTTAAGATTCAGAATAAAACAAAATGAATTGTAGCAGAATGCACTGCTCAATCAAGATGTTTCCCCTAATTTTAACAAGAGAGTAAAGAAATTGATGGTGGGCTTGTAATACTTCTGGTATACATAGAACATATTTATTAGTTAAATTTGTCTCTTTACAATATTTACAATTTCAATGCATTAATTTCAGTACGATCCACTACTGTATGCGCTGCAGTTGCTGCCGTCACTGCTGTAGCCACTGTAGTCTGCGATGTAGCCACTGTAGGAACTGATGGTACTGCCAAAATTACTGGAAGCAGAATTGATGGAGTGGTATCCATGTTGAGGTTGAAGAACATTGTCCGTGTCAGTGGAGTAGAAATCTTGGTTGCCGGTGGAGTACTGGTCGGGTTGAACACTATTTATATGTACACATCTGTATCTGTATCTATACATAAACACGTGTGCGCACGTGTGACTCTAAGTCTGTAACATCCATATATCGAAAACTCCTTGTCTAACTAAAGTTGTTGGCCATATACGGAGCAGATATATCTTGATATATTTCTTCACTTTTATGTACTTTAAAATAAGGTTATCTATTTTTCTCATATCAATGAAATATGATCTTTTCCGAAAGGAATAAGTCGTGTATTGTGTGTATCTTTTACATAACACCTTGTTTATTCTTAAATTTATCCATACAAAAAAAACGTGTCTAATTTTAACTTATTCTGTTTAAGCTCAGTATAACAGAGATAAGAACACAATTATCGAGAAGATAATTGTATTGATAATAATTTCTTGTAACCAATCAAAACTTTCCACATCATTAGGGGCGTGGTCAAAACCGAACTTTCTTGACCATTGGTATATATAATCCCATTCAGGTAAATAAAAATCATAACACTGACCCCACTCTGTCATCCTTACATCATTTGGTGTCAGCACTCAGTGAAGAGAAAAATGAACACCATTTATGACAGAACAATGGCCGCCGCCATGGCACAGGCTCTCGCCACCAACTCCAACATGGCCTCCGATAAGGCACAGATGCGCCTATACCTCAACACACTCAGAGCCATGGTGCCTCTGTGTCCCAAGAACCGTAAGGTGTCCAGACGGGAACTCATCGAGCACGTCATCAATTACATCAGCGACCTTCAGGATACCCTCCAGTCCGACTCGGACTCTGACAGTCGTCCAGGGAGTCCTATGGACGGCGTCGGTTTCAGCGATTCCTTCAACCAGCAACCACAATATGGCGACTATGACGTTCAGCCCGACGAGTGCTCCCTCGACAACCAAGGTTTCTATTCCAGTGACACTGCCAATAATCTCTATCAACCTCAACTTGGAACTACTTTCTCCCTTGGATACGACTCCATCAACTATGCTTCCAGTGATTTCGTCAATGCCACCAATTCCTACAGTGGCTACAGCGTAGACTGCAGCAATGGTTACAACAGTGACGGCAGCAGCTGTAGCTCATACAGCACTGGATCGTACTGAAATCGATGCATTAAGAAAAAATGTAAATATTGTATAGACACAGCTTAACTAATAAAGATGTTTTATATAAACTAGAATTATTATTATCATGCCATCAATTTCTTTATTTTATTGTTCAAATTAGAAAATCATCTTGATTGAGCAGTGCATTGTGTTACAACTCATTTCATTTAATATCTTCAACCTGGTACACATCCTTTGGAATATAGTTTCATAAAACCATAATTTGGAAAATCCGCAGAACCAAACCTTCATTTCTTTACCTGCCATTTCATAAACATGGCAACTTCCGAAGTCATAAGAACAGTGAATGCAAACAGGGTGGTACATGCTGTAATCTACGCGCGAAACAAGATGAATAGGGAAACAGCCACAGCAGAAAATGAAACTAAACCGTAGATATATAGTTATACATACATACATACTATACACACACAGTACACACATACATACATATATATATATATATATATATATATATATATATATATATATATATATATATATATACACATATATAATACACATATATATACATATAATATATATACATATATATATATATATATATATATATATATATATATATATATATATATATATATATATACACACATATATATATTTAATGTACTTGTGTATGCATCAATTTTTAATAACTAGTAACTAGAAAGGAGTACATACACCAAAGGTACATTATATTTGCATTATCCATTTGTTTTCTTTGTGTTCAGAGCAATTGCGGCATCGTCCTCTATTGTCCCCTAATAACACCTGTGATTTGAGCCATTTCATAAGGTCACTGTCAGGATCGACAAGATTTATCCAGAACTAATATTTAATCACTTTTCTTGACAAAAAATATCGTTATATGAAAATGTATAAGGTGAATAATTTCTAAACCAGTCCGCACATACTGATAATCTTCCTAGAATATATCGGTTTAGACATACGAGTTTTCATGTGAAACTTTACACATATTATAGCGTACGTATACAGTATGCCTGAAATTTATCAATCTATCTCGTTGGCATGAGTAGATTGGATTTTTTCAAAACAAGTACATCTTAAAGTCATCCAAATAATATAGTTTTATAAACACATCAATTTTTCTTAAGTATTTGTATTATGTGTATTATTCATATGTTAAAAACAAAAAGCATATTGACCTCTTTTGCTCCATAATTTCCTCAAGGTGTCTTGCGTAATACTATAACGGCGTAAGGATTGACAAGTTTCTGACGTCTCTCGACAAACTTCCCCCGCCCCTTGACCTGAATCAGTTTTGTGGCTAAGGTTTACCGAAAGAACCGAAACATACAGACCCAATTAGGCCATCTGATAATCCCAGTACAGTCACCTAATTGTTCAGAAGTTATATTTAATTAGCTTTGTTGACAACAAACATCGTTACATCACAAATTAAGGGTTAATAAGGTCACAGCCATTTTTTACACATAGGTGCTCCTCCTAAAATTCCAGGTAAGAAGCACCAAACCTAAGCATTTTGATTACGAAAATGTTTACATATAAGCGTAATATTATAGAATTAAGGATATGTGTGTGAATTACTTTATTTGTCATTTTTATGAACGTGTTTCCTTTTATCAGTAGATTGATTTATCACGTGTTTAGAATAAAAACACATTATCCTCCTTCATCCTATAATCAGTCCAGTAATTTTTGCGTGCAATATACTTTCTGTTTTCATTCTGTCTCTTTGTCTCTTTTACTCTATGCAACAGAACTTTCTCGTCAGCTGAGTAAAACCGTAGGTCGGAAATTCTGTAAAAAAAAGTGAACAAATACTTTTGCGTAATTTCAGTTTTATAAATAGGAGTATGGGTGCCTAAGAGACACTTGTGTTTCGCTTTATTTTGTGCCAGGTCTAAATTTATCAGGTTACCTAGTCTCATACGCTTTGTGAATCCATTTTCTGTTTTAGTAGCCTGAAAACTGATGACGACAGGTGGGTAACGTCCTCACCAATAGGTTGAATAAATACACTGATGCAACCGAGCAGCGAAGTTCAATTGGTACTACCAAAGGGAAACGTACTGTTTCAAGGCATCAATATTTTTTCTTTCATTGTAATATTTTTCCTATTAAAGAGAGTAGTTTTTTTTTTCCAAAACTTCTATAACGAAAGGGGTAAAGTAAAATTTGAAGCATGTTAAGCCGTTGGGAAGAAATATAAATTTTATCTGAGAAAAACTATTCCATGCAAATTGAATCACGAAAGAAAAAAAAAAAAAATCCCTGAGCCTTTTTTGGAACCAATGAAAACTTACCGCGTCACAATAGGCGTGGTTAGATACAGGTTCCCCTGATCCTTGGCTTATATAACCCTGCTCAAATAAGCAAGGATATTAACCTCTGACCTATCCTCCCCATAACCATATTGGTCTTAGCACTCAGTGAACAGAAAAATGAACACTGTTTATGATAGAACAATTACCACCGCCATGGCTCAGGCCCTCGCCTCCGGCTCCAGCACGGCCTCCGACAAGGCACAGATGCGTCTCTACCTCCACACACTCAAGGCCATGGTGCCTCAGTGTCCCAAGAACCGTAAGGTGTCCAGACAGGAACTCATTGAGCACGTCATCAACTATATCAGCGACCTTCAGGACACCCTCCAATCCGATTCGGACTCTGATAGTCGTCCAGGGAGTCCTGTGGACCAGCAACCACAATATGGCGGTTATGGCGTTCAACCCAGCAAGTACTCTTTCGACAACCAAGGTTTCTACTCCACTAACACTGCCAATGTCCTTCATCAACCTCAACTTGGAAACACCTTCCCCCATGGATACTACTCCATCAACTCTGATTCCAGTAATTTCGTCAGTACCAGCAACTGCTACAGTGACTACAGCGCAGACTACAGCAGTGGCTACGGCAGTGACGGCAGCACTGGATCGTACTAAAATTAATGAATCAGATTTGTAAATATTGTATAGAGACAAAATTTAACTAATAAATATGTTCTATGTATATCAGAAGAATTGGTACTACCTCACTATTAATTTCTTTACTCTTTTTAAATCTGAGGGGGGGGGGATCTTGATTGATCGGATGTTAATCAGCTGGTAAATAGAATAATTATCTGATATTCTTGCAGAAACTTTCTTGTTTTTGGGATATTCTCCAAAAAGATATAGAAAATTTAAATAAAATTCACCTGCGAAATCCACAGAGATATTCTTTCATTTCATTGCCTGCCATTTGCTACGACATGACAGCTTGCAAAGTTATGACAGGTGGTGAATGCATCAACACACGAAACGACTGTCTAAACTTTCAGCTGAGATTAAGATATTTCATATCTACTCTTGCACAGTTCTCCTTATATGATACTATAAAACGAAAATTCATGTTTCAAGAAATAAATTGCCTGCAGTCCAAGTGATCATATCCCAGTGCCATTATATTTTGCATTAGGACATTTTTTTGTTTGTTTGCTTTATAAGAAAATAGCACATTGTCCATCGCTGCCCTTCCTTAGCCCAGTGACTTGTGTCCTTTCTTAATTTTTTAAACGTTTACAAGAAAAAGCCCCGCCCCTAACCTCAATGCACTCGGATACATGCAGCCGTAACTGGTCGTGATTGTGTTGCATTTTATAATACTCTTTCAAAACATAATAACTTTATATGAAGTGTCATATAACATACACACAATGATAAGTGTGTATATGAATACATATGTGTATGTAAATATATATGTATATATACAATACATGTGCACATATATGTATACATACTGTATATATGTGTACATATATATGTATATATGCTCTATATATGTGTATATATGTTTATATACTGTATATGTGTAATATATGTATATATACTGTATATGTGTATATATGTTCATATACTGTGTATGTGTAATATATGTATATATACTGTATATATGTGTATATATACTGTATGTGTTTACACATCTATATATCCTGAATATATGTGTATATATGTATATATACTGTATATTTGTATATATGATATATACTGTATGTGTGTATATATGTATATAAAATGTATATATGTGTATATATATTGTATATATGTATATGTATATATATATATATATATATATATATATATATATATATATATATATATATATATATATATATACACATCTGACCATCCCAGTACAGTCACTTAATTGTTCAGAAGTAATACTATATCGCCCCTGTAGACAACAAACATCGTTACATCACAGATTAAGGGTTAATAAGGTCACAGTTATTTATGTATAAGAGTAAAAAATAGAATCAAGGAAATATGTTTGAATTACTCTATTACTTGCTTTTATCAATAGATTGATTTCTTTTATCAATAGATTGATTCATCATTTGTGTTTAGAGTAAAAAGTGCATTGTCCTTCGTCTTATAATGAGTCCACTAACTAGAGAAGGTAGGTTTAAGGATCTGCAATTTTAATACGAAGTCCGCTGGATTTAATGGACGGAGAGGGAAGTTCTGACATTATTTCTGTTCACTCGGTTAATTATTAGAATAACAGATACAGGGGTGGAACAAGTAATTATGTATTATAAATATGATCCCACTTTGTAAGTCTTATTTTAAAGTATCTAGCACATATATACTGTCAACATTCATTGTTTATGAACCTATTTTAAGTAGAGTACATAGTGCATTTATTACAGTGTGCATTATAAAGTGTCTGTTATTTGCATTGTCCATTACAGTGTGTTATCTACGAACATTATAAATGACATAGTGTAGTTTTACGTACAATGTATTTAGACAACGGAGGCCGGAAATCATGTAATTTTTTATGCAGTTTTAGTCTTATAAATAAGATTATGGATGGCTCACAACTTCAAGCAATACCTTAAATTATAGGTGAATTAGTGATAAATTACAGGTAAGAAATGACGCACTTGTGTTTCGCATTTTGTGCAGTCTAAATTCATCAGGTTTCTAATCGCAAAGGCGCCGCTGATGACAGGTGGGTAACGTTTTCACCAATAGCTCGAATAAGGACACTGACGCAACTGAGCAGCAAAGTTTCAATTGGTATTGTCAGTGGGATAGTTGCTGATTCAAGGCATTACTGGCAATGAGTTCAATATTTTTTCTTCCACTGTAAAATATATTCATATTGCCGTAGCGTAGGTTTTTTCCCCAAACCCTCCTTAACGAAGAGGGTAAAGCAGTAAATATCGAAGCAAATTAAGTGAGGATGAAATATAGATTTAGCTTGAGCATAACTGGTCCATGTAAGCTAAGTCGTGAAAGGAAATATACAAAATATGAGACATTTAGAACCAATCAAAACTTTCCGCGTCACAAGAGGCGTGGTCAAAGACGGCTTCCTTTGACACCTGACTTATATAACTTCGCTCAGGTAAGCAAGGATCATAACCTCTGTTCTGTCCTCCCCATAACTAATATTGGTCTCACAACTTAGTGAACAGAAAAATGAACACTGTTTATGATAGAACAATGGCCACTGCCATGGCACAGGCACTCGCCGCCAACTCCAACATGGCCTCCGATAAGGCACAGATGCGCCTCTACCTCGATACACTCAAGGCCATGGTGCCTCAGTGTCCTAAGAACCGTAAGGTGTCCAGACAGGAACTCATCGAGCACGTCATCAACTACATCAGCGACCTTCAGGATACCCTCCAATCCGAATCGGACTCTGACAGTCGTCCAGGGAGTCCTATGGACGGCGTCGGTTTCAGTGACTCCTTCAACCAGCAACCACAATATGGCGGTTATGGTGTTCAACCCCACCAGTACTCCACCGGCAACCAAGATTTCTACTCCACTGACACTGACAATGTTCTTCAACCTCAACATGGATACCACTCCATCAATTCTGCTTCCAGTAATTTTGGCAGTACCATCAGTTCCTACAGTGGCTACATCGCAGACTACAGTGGCTACAGCAGTGACGACAGCAACTGCAGCGCATACAGTAGTGGATCGCACTGAAATTAATGCATTAAAATTGTAAATATTGTAAAGAGACAAATTTAACTAATAAATATGTTCTATGTGTATTAGAAGTATTACAAGCCCACCATCAATTCCTTTACTCTCTTGTTAAAATTAGGGGAAAACATCTTGATTAAGCAGTGCATTCTGCAGCAATTCATTCAATTTTTTCTGAATCTTAAACCAGGTACACATCCGTTAGAATATACACTTATATAATGCCATTCTATCTGTAAAATCTACCTTAGAAATTCAAACAATACACTGCCTCCCTATACTTATAATAAATGTAGCAGCCACGTCTCTATATAATCGATACAGTTCCGTACTATCAAATAGATTAAAACCTGTAATCCTTGTATCAGATGTTAATAAATCAGTTGATTAATGGCTATGAAATATTCTTGCACAAACTTTCTTGTTCTCTGGTATATTCTCAAAACAGATATGAAAATGAAAATAAATTTCACCTGGGATATCCGCAGAAATAATTTTTCATTGCCTGCCATTTGCTACGTGACAGCTTGTGAAGTCATGAGAATGGTGAATGCATATGATATTAACACGATTGTATAAAATTCACCTAAGATTTTTAAAAAAATATTTTATATCTACTGGGAGACCGTCCTCGCACAACTCTCCTTATATGGTACAATAAAACGGAATTTTTAGTTTTAAAGAGAATATATTAAAGTGTCCACCGTTGTCCTTCATTAGGCCAGGGACTTGCGTCCTTTCTAAATTTTTTAAACGCTTAGAAATAAAAGCCCCCGGCCTGATTTCAATAAACTTCGTGATACTATACAGACGTCGTGATTGTGTTGTACTTATAATACTCTTTCAAGAAAAAAATATATCTTTACATGATGTCTCATGTGACATACGCACAAAGATATGTGTGTATATGATATATATGTGTATATGATATATATGTGTGTGTGTGTGTGTGTATGTATGTATATATACATACATATGTATATATGTATATATGCATATATACTGTATATATGTATATATGTTGTATATGTGTGTATGCTCCATATATGTGCATGTACTGTATATGTACATATACACGTATATATGTGTACATATACTCAATATGTGCATATATAATGTATATGTATATATACATATATATATATATGTATATATATATATATACATATATATATATATATATATATATATATATATATATATATATATATATATATGCTTATGTATATATATATATATATATATATATATATATATATATATATATATATATATATATGTGTGTGTGTGTGTGTGTGTGTGTGTGTGTGTGTGTGTTTGTGTGTGTGTGTATTCATACACATATATGTGTACATATATGTACACATATGTGTACTCATATGCTTCAAATTTTAATATCAAATATGTATCAAGTTTTATTTTTACGAAATATATATTATATTTGCATTATCCACTTGCTTTACTTTGTGTTCAGAGCAATGACTGCATTGTCCTCTATTGTCCCCTAATAACCCCTGTGACTTAAGCTTCAAAAAACGCCCCTTGACCTCAAGGAATTGAGAAACTCACTAATAGAAGCTCTGGAACTTAAGCAGACGTAATGACCCACCTAACCATCCCAGTAGTCACTTAATCACCTTTCTTGACAACAAATCTCGTTATATGAAACAGGTTAAGGTTAAGGTGAATGAGTTCTGAACCAGTCTGAACATACCGATACGCTTACTAAGATATATAGATTTAGATTTTTATAATGTCACGTGACATTTTATACATTTCAACATATTTTATACATATTATAACGTATGTACGCTTGAAGTATATAAATCTGTCTCTTTGATATAGAAAAACTGTTCTAGATGTTGTAACATACTTCATTATTGTACCTTTAAGAGATATAGTTTTATGGACGCATCTTTTCTTTAGTATTTATATTATTCATTGCGTTTTAGACAACAAACACATTGATTTCCTTTGCCCTATAATTCCCTCAAGCGTCTTGCGTAATTACTTAAGCGGCGTAAGGATTGACAAGATTTCTGACGTCTCTTGACAAACTTCCCCCGCCCCTTGATGTAAGTCAGCTTTGTGGCTAAGGTTCTTCCGAAAGAACCGAACACACAGACCTAATTAGGCCATCTGACCATCCTAGTGCAGTCACTTAATTGTTCAGAAGTAATATTTAATCACCTTTGTTGACATCGTTACATCACAGATTAAGGGTTAATAAGGTCACAGCTATTAAACATATAAGAGTAAAAAATAGAATTAAAGAAATATGTGTGAATTACTCTATAATTTGCCATTTTCATGAACGTGTTTTCATCATTTGTGTTTAGAGTAAAAAGTACATTATCCTTCGTCCGATAATGAGTCCACTAACTAAAGAAGATAGGTTTACGGATTTGCAAGATTTAATGCGAAGTCCGCTGGATTTAATGGACGAAGAGGGAAGTACTACTTGTAAAATCTACCTTAGAAATTCAAATAAAATACCGCATACAGTAGTGGATCTTACTGAAATTAATGGATTAGAATTGTAAATATTGTATAGAGACAATTTTGACTAATAAATATGTTCTATGTATACCAGAAGTATTACAAGCCCACCATCAATTCCTTTACTCTCTTGTTAAAATTAGGGGAAACATCTTAATTGAGCAGTGCATTCTGCTGCAATTCATTCAATTTTATTCTGAATCTTAAACCAGGTACACATCAGTTAAAATATGCACTTATGTAATGCCATACTATCTGTAAAATCTACCTTAGAAATTCAAACAATACACTGCATCCTATACTTATAATATATGTATCAGTCACGCCCCTATATAATCAATACAGTTCCGTACTATCAAATAGATTAAACCCTGGAATCCTTGTATCAGATGTTAATCAACTAATAGATTAATGGCTATGTAATATTCTTGCACAAACTTTCTTGTTTTGGGGGATATTCTCAAAACAGAGATAGTAACTTCAACTGGGAAATCCGTAAAAATAATTTTTCATTGCCTGCCATTTGCTACGTGACGGCTTGTGGAGTCATGAGAATGGTGAATGCATATGATATTAAAACACCAAACGATTGTATAAATTTCAGCTAAGATTAAGAAAATATTTTATATCTACTGGGAGACTGTCCTTGCACAACTCTCCTGAAATGGTACTATAAAATGGAAATTCGTGTTTCAAGAAACTGTCTGCAGTTCAAGTTATCATATAATAGCATTAATAAATTCTTGGGGCAAATCTGAACTCCTTTGTCCTTAATTACTACCAGTGTCTTGCGTCATTTTATGAGCTCGGCGTAAGGATCGGCAAGTTTTTTTTACATTTATACGAAAAAGTCCCGCCCCTTTACCTGGTTTATTAATGAAAGCACTGGAAAATATACCTACATAATTAGTCACCTGACCATCCAAGTAGTTTCCTAATTGTACAGACGTAATATTTAATCAGGTGTAATGACAACAAACACCGTTAAGTACTATTAGTTAATGGCTAATGAGTTACGCATGATTCACTGGAATGTAAGGACATAGATCATTAACATTTTTTGAATAATGCGTGGCACTCAACATCGGCAGAATAATCACATATATCTATATCTATATATGTGTGCGCGCGCGTGTGCGTATGTGTATACATATATGTGTATGTGCATAAAAGTGAACAAGTATTCTGTTTAATTTCATGTTTGTAATAGGCGTATCAGGTGAGCTTTGCTCATCTGACTTAGGGGTTTGATTACATTTTCTCACGATTGGATTAAATGAAATGAAATAATATTATGTACT
>NC_051391.1:45821050-45828550 GCF_015228065.2 Penaeus monodon
TGGGCGTACTGGTTGAAGGAGTCACTGAAGCTGAAGTCACTGGTAGGACTTGCTGGAGGACTGTCGGAGTCGGAGTCTGACTGGAGGGTGTCCTCGAGGTCGCTGATGTAATTGATGACGTGTTCAAGGAGCTCCTGTCTAGATACCTTGCGATTCTTGGGACACTGAGGCACCATGGCCTTGAGTCTATCGAGGTAGAGTCGCATCTCTGTCTTATCGGACGACATAGTGGAATTAGCGGCGAGAGCTGCTGCCATAGCGGCCATGGTTCCATTGTTGATGCAGTTCATCTTTCCAGACAAAGAATTACACTGGTGAGCTTCTGAAGAGATGTGAGTGCGAGTGAGATGTGTGGTTGTGGAATTGCTTAGTAACGCTTAAATGCGTCTATGGCCAAGAAGACCCGCCCTTAACCACGCCTCTTTGTGACGTGGAAGTTACTGATTGGTCCCTGAAAATCTGTGATGTTTATTAACAATATGATGGTGACTAATGATAATAACAATAATAATGATAACGATAATAATGATGATAACAATAATAATTATAATACCAATAATAATGATAACAACAATAATAAGGATAATAATAATGACAATAACAATAATAATGAAAACAATAAATTATAATAATAACAGTAATGATAATAATAATAATGATGATAATAATGATAATGATGATAGTGATGTCGATGACAAAAGTAATAATTATAATAATAGAAATACTATTATCAGTAATATTCACAATAATAGATTTAGTATTGTCAGTGATAATTATAATATAAATAGTATTATCAGCAATAATAATTACAATAATAACAATAATGGTAATACTACCACTAATAATAATAGTAATGACAGTAATAGTAACAATAATAATAATAAGCAATAATAGTAATAACATTAATAGTAACAATAATAATAATAAGTAATAATAATAATGACAAAGGTAATCATAATGATAAAAATAGTAGTAATAATAATATTAATATTAGCAGTAGCAATGATAATCACAGTAATAATAATAACAGCAGGGTAATAGTAGTAGTAGTAGTAGTAATAATAATAATAATAATGATAATAATAGTAGTAATAATGCTAATAATAATGCAAATGAAAATAATAGTAATGCCAGTAATAATAATGATAATAATAATCATACCAATAGTGATGATAGCAATAATGATAATAACAGTAATGATAATAATACTAATAATAGTAATAATAAGAAGAATGATTATAATATTAGGAATAATGATAACAGTAATAATGATACTAGTAATAACAATAGTAATAATGATAATATCAGTGATGTTAATGGTAGTAATAATATTAGTTATAATAACAGTCATAATAAAATAGTTATAACAATAATCGTAAAAAAATAGTAGTGATAATAATGATAATAATAGTAATAATAATTATATTAATAATGTTAATCGTTATAGAAACAAAATTGGTAATAATAATAGTAACAATAATAATAGTAATAATAAAAGTAATAATAACAGAAATAACAATAACAGTAAATATAATAATAACAGTGATAATAATAATAGTAATAATGATAATGATAATAGTAATGATAACAGTAGTAGTGGTAAAAATAACAGTAATAATATCATGATAATAATAATAATGATGATATTATAACAATAAGGATATAATGGTCATATTGAAAATGGTAATAGTCATATTAGTAATAAAGAGACTACTAATAATGATACTAGTAATTATGATAATGATAACATTAATAAAAAAACTGTAATTACAATAATAATAATAGTAATAATAATAAAAAACAGTGATAGTAATAATAAAAGTAATAGTAATGATAATAATAGTAGTAATAATAACATAGTAAGAATGATAATAGTAATAATGATGACAATAAAAATAATAATGATAATAATAATAAAAAAAAGAAATGATTATAGTAATAATAATAATGATGATGATAATGATAACGTGAGAGTAATAACAATAAGAGTAAAGATGATAATAATAATGATGATAATAATAATGATATATATGTATGTATATATATATATATATATATATATATATATATATATATATATATATATATATATATATATATATATATATATATATATATATGGTTGAAGGGAATATCATTTTACTGTGAATTTTCTTGTGTATTTTACGGTTTCTTAAAAAATTTAGTTGTTTAATCATTCCAGAAGCGTTTTTTTACAGGAAAAACCTTCGAGAGTTAAAACATGCGCTATCCAAATATTCGGTATCAAATCTGAAACAATCATGGACTGCAAAATCATTTAGAATAATAAAACAAAAAGTACAAAAGTACAAGTCCAAATGAGAAAAAAGGATCTTCAGAATGATAACCACTGCAACTCCTCCGGTATTTCAGGCATGTAACTGTGTAATGAATAATCCAAATGATCAAGTATATGAAATAACAGCTTCAAATATATCCTTGAATTTAGTCCAGCTCCATTAACCCAATCACCCCGGATTTATGTTCTGTCCCTTGTAGGTTTTTATGAATTTTGTTACATACAGATGGCTCCACATGTGCTCAGCCTCCAAGGAGTCAATCAGTAGGCCCTACTGACCGATCTTGATTTCGCCATTCCTTGAATTGGCGGGAAAATGCGTTTTTCCTTTTAATACAATTGATATCAATACTGTTATTATTGTTATTGATGTTATGATTATTAAAGTATTATTAATATCTTGTTAACATTTAAGACAATGAAATAATGCAAAAGATCCTTTCCAAAAGTCAAGGAAAAGGGTAAACAGGTGAGAAAGGTAGGACTAATAAGTGACCCCTTGATGACTAAGCACTTGTAGAGCCATCTATGTGTGAATACAATAAATAAACCTGTGTTACAGTGGACATGGCATGTATTCTTGCCAAACGTGGCGATTGGGTTAATGCTAACCTTTACAAATACAATGCTATGCTGTAACGAAGAAATATTCGTAAACAAACACTATACATCAGAAATGTTATTTTCTGTGACAGTGTACAAAGATTTAAAAACATAAGTTTCTTTGGCAATTTCTATGTATAAACTCATATTCTCATTCTTATTTTGTGTGAAGTTAAAACAGGGTAAGATATTTATCATACCAGACTGCCAAAAACTCCGGAATAAATCATTAAATCTTATGAGAGAATGGTAATATTGAAAAATCCAGTCAATTCTTGTAATTTATTTGCATATACTAGCAGTTAACAATAGATGATTATATACATGATATTTTGTGCATAAAATGAGATGAAAGTATGTACACAATGAAATCTAACAGAGGGAATTAGTATCCAAAACCGTAAGTATCCATCTCCATGCTTTGGGTCGAGTGGCCGAGTGGGTAGTTCGCTGAACTGCTTCCGTAAGGCTCGCTGTAGCCGCTGCTTCCATGGGAGTCCTCCGTCATCATGGAATTTTCTTGGCTGTATTGCTGTTGGGAATACCGGCGAGGCTGAGTTCCGTAACCACCGTACTGGGGTTGCTGCTTGAAGGAAATTCCGAACTGGGGTTCTTGACTGTAGCCGCTGAGACTGTAGCAATTTAACTGAGACTGCTGATTGTAGTCATCATACTGGGCGTACTGGTTGAAGGAGTCGCTGAAGCTCAAGTCATTGGTAGGACTTGCTGGAGGACTGTCGGAGTCGGAGTCTGACTGGAGGGTGTCCTCGAGGTCGCTGATGTAATTGATGACGTGTTCAAGGAGCTCCTGCCTGGATACCTTGCGATTCTTAGGACACTGAGGCACCATGGCCTTGAGTCTATCGAGGTAGAGTCGCATCTCTGCCTTATCGGACGACATGGTGGAGTTGGCGTTAAGGGCTGCTGCCATGGCGGCCATAGTTCCATTGTTGATGCAGTTCATCTTTTCAGACAGAGGATTACACTGGTGAGCTTCTGAAGAGATGTGAGTGCGAGTGAGATGTGTGTGAATTGCTTAGTAACGCTTAAATGCGTCTATGGCCAAAAAGACCCGCCCTCGACCACGCCTCCTTGTGACGTGGAAGTTACTGATTGGTCCCTGAAAATCTGTGATGTTTATTAACAATATGATGGTAAATAATGATAATAACAATAATAATGATGACAATGATAATAAAATTAATAATAAAGATAATAATAACAATGATAATAATGATAATGATAATGATAGTGATAATGATTATGGTGATGATGATAAAAGTAATAATTATAATAATAATCATAATAATAGAAATTGTATAATCAGTAATAATAATGATAATAATAACAACAGTAACAGTAATGATAATAATAATAATGGCAATAGTAATAATAGTAATAGTAACTAATAATAATAAATAATAGTAATAATAACAACAAAGGCAATCATAATGATAATAGTAATAGTATTGATATTAATATTAGCAGTAGCAATGATAATCATAGTAATAATGATATCAGTATGGTAATAGTAATAGTAATATTAATGCTAATACTAATAATAGTTCTACTACTGATGTTAATAATAATAATAACAATGATGATAATAGTAATAATAATAGTAATGATAATAATAATAATGATAATAATAATAATAAAAATAATAATAGTACTTATAATAGTAATATTGATATTACTTATTATAATAGTGAGAATAATAATAGTAACAATAATAATAGCAATAGCAATACTAATAATAATTGTAGTGATAATAGTTTAACTTCAAACAATAATGGCAATGATAATAATAATAGCGATAATGGTAATGAAAACGATAACTGACTGAATAATGATAATACTAATGATAATGATAGTAAATAATAGTGATAGTGTTGATACTGATAAGAAATAATAGTAATAATGATAATAGCAATGATGATAGTAACAATAATAGCAATGATGATAGTAACAATAACAGTAATCATTGTAATAATAAAAGTAATAATAATAATAATGATAGTAATTATTACAGTAACAATAATAATAGTAACAATAATAGTTTAGCATCATAATAAGGACAATGATAATAACAACAATAATAATAGCAATGAAAAAAAAAGTATGAAAAATAATAAAAAAATGAATGAATACTACTATTTCTACTCGCAATACTATTATTACTAATAATAATGATAATGAGAGTCCTAATCATAACCAGAATGCTGATAATGGAATGATGATAATTATGGTAATCCCAAAAGTGACAATAATATCTGCAGTAACATTAAGAATAGAGATTGAATAAAGGAAAACTGCACGTATCGATTACAAATTACAAATTACTCTTCTCTTGAAACAGTGATAAAATTTTGATTCGTTCATTCAGTAACGCAACTTACGATGATCTGACAGTGATTATTGATTTCTGTATACCAGTATCTTGTGGTCATATTTGTCAAACGAATATTGCTAATGCATTTTAAGAATCAGAAGAAAAAAGTGAAAGGATGAAAGAGCGATGGAAAAATGATGATACAATAACACATGCCTCGAGATAATATTGTTCTCCTGAAGAAAAATGGCAAGACGTAGATATTAATGTTAATTCCACATGAAATATTTGATTCTGGTGCTTCTATTATTTTTTTAACATGGTAGAGATTACATACATTTTTTACACAATGCTAACAATTAATCTACACGTAAGCTCCAATTAAAGTCCATTAGTTAGATCAGGTGAAGAGAAGTAGGTGGTGTCTGGGCATTATGAAATCTCAGTATTATTTCACCAACGGAGCTGAGTAAATATTGAAATTTCGTGGTTCCAATGTTGGATACGGTCAGCGAGGTAAACGGTAGGCTTCAGTCAGGTTTCTGTATAATTTCTGTTTACTATTTTTTCCTTTTTTATATTATTGTGAACTGATCTCACACTCTGACAAAGGTGTTAAAGTTATGGCCCGCGCGTCAAATGTGGCCTCAGGATGGTCATAAATGATCCGCGAGGTGAGGGAATAGATAATTCACCTGTGAATGTATGATCGCCGTGGAGGAAAGTAATATACGACTAAGAAACGGAAAATCCGTAAATACCTTTATCACATAATAGCAATAAGTAATTTGACGAGTAAAATTAAAAAGTCAATTGAACTTACGTACTGGTTTAAGTCTGACGCCCCTGTTCTAAGATAAAGCACAATATATTCTTATTAATAAATGTTTTAAACATAATATTCTCATATCACCAAACTCATATATTTTTTTCCAATGAACTTTGTGATTTTTTTTCAGGGCTTTGGTGATTTTCTGGTGTGACTCCTGAACTGCCTACACTCATGCACACACATATGCAAACGCAGAGATATTCTTTATACATACATACATACATACATATATATATATATATATATATATATATATATATATATATATATATATATATATATATATATATATATAATAAATAAATAAATAAATAAATAATATATATATATATATATATATATATATATCAGAGGGCTAAAAGGGGATATTATTTTATTGTGAAATTTGTTATCTGAATTAGTTTCTTATAAATTTTACTTGTTTAATCGTTCCATCTTTTAGGAAGAATCTTCTGTGAGAGAGCTAAGACATGAGCAATCCAAGTACTCGATATCAAATCTGAAACACTTATTTTGAATAATGAAACAAAAACACAAGTCCAGATGAGAAAAAAAGGATCTTCAGAATGATAATCACAGCAACTCTTCTTGGATTTTAGTCATGTACTTGTGTAAAACAATATTCCGATTTATATATATAAAATGACGACTTCAAAAACATCCTTAAATATAGTCCATATCTAAATATAAAGCTATCATTTAAAAACAAGTACAATGCTCTGTAGTAACAAAGAAATATTCGTACACAAATACTCTAAATCAGAAGTGTTTTCTGTGGCAGTGAATAAAGATTTAAAATTTCTTTGGTAATTTCCGTGTATAAACTCAGTTCAAGATGTTTATCATTCACATCAAACTCTTTCCACTACATTAGAATAAGTTATTAAAACTTACAAGCGAATGATCAACATTTCTTGTAATTTATTTAAATGTGAACAACATAACATGGCATGAATATTCATGGTAAATTTTGTAGACGATATAGGATAAAATTATTCAGATAATGGATGGTAAAGGATTGTAGTTCTTTGTAAGATTATCTCCTTGCA
The DNA here is from genome assembly GCF_015228065.2 of Penaeus monodon. Classification (NCBI taxonomy): domain Eukaryota; kingdom Metazoa; phylum Arthropoda; class Malacostraca; order Decapoda; family Penaeidae; genus Penaeus; species Penaeus monodon. The sequence goes on from NC_051391.1 coordinate 45,828,187, forward strand.
GTAACGGTTACTTTCATTGCTTTAGAAAAAAAAAATTGTATTTATATATGATTCGATATATCATAGTCCATCTTCTAGTGCATTTTAAGGATGTGAGCAACATTATGCACAGTAAATATTTTTTTTATACGAACAGCATTAAGTTGCACGAATGAAACTTGGCATCAGTTCTTTTTTCATTGGTGGATTTTGAGACTAATATTTTGACAAAATTCACCAGCTGAATGTTTTGGGTAATCAAAATATAGATATCCAGTCAATTCTTGTAATTTATTTGCATAAACTAGCAGTTAACAATAGATGAACATATACATGACATTTTGTGCATAAAATGAGATGAAAGTATGTACACAATGAAACCTAA
>NC_051391.1:45841050-45858550 GCF_015228065.2 Penaeus monodon
TTGATGACAAAAATGATGGCAACAATGAGGATGATGAGGATGATGATGATAATAAAATAGTATTAACAAAAACAGCAACAGCAATAATAATTTAATAATTATGATAATAACAATAATATAAATAATGATAATGATAATGAAAGTGGGATAATAATTTAAATAATTATAATAATGTTAACAATAATGATGATGATGGTAATTGTAGTAGTAATAATAAAAATAATAATAATACCATTACCTCTAATAATAATGATGCTACTACTAATAATAATGATACTACTACCACTAACAATAATGATACTACTACTACTACTACTACTAATGATACTTATACTACTACTACTACCCATGGTAATAACGATAAAGACAACAATAAAACTGAAAAATATTGATGAAAATCATAGCAATATTTACCATCATGATAACAGGAACAGGAACAGGAACAATAATGGTATTGATGACGGCGATCATGGCATATACAAAGAATAACCATGAAGTATATATTTGATATAATTAGTGTTGGAGCTGCTATATCATAAAACGAAAAGAAAAGCTCTTTTTAGGAATCAGTTGACTGTTAGTAATAATAGTTATAACTTGCTGCAGTGTCTTTGGTTGTTTTAACCTTCTCATTTTCGACCCAAATTAAGCATATACACAAAGTCATCTTTACAAATGTCTAGAGAACGAAAAACTGAAATAAAAGGTAATTACTGTTTGTATATTTCATAGGGAATCTTCTTTTGTATTTCAGTTATTTGTTATTGGTATGTTTAATTTGAATATGATTCGAATATCTTCCTACGCTGATTAAATTATTCAACGAATAAGGTAAATCTGAGCTAATATTGATTAGTTAATAAAAAGGAAATCATAAAGCACAGTGCTTAATTAAATTAAATTAATGTTTTACCTATTTTCCACAGCCAATCCCAAACATCCACGTCACAGGGAGGGCGTGGTCTTCTTCACCGTTGGCGCATTTAAGCAGCACTCGGCAAACTACGACCACACATCTCACTTCCACTCACATCTCTTCAGAAGCTCACCAGTGCAATCCTTTGTCTGAAAAGATGAACTGCATCAACAATGGTACTATGGCCGCCATGGCAGCAGCCCTCGCCGCCAATTCCACCATGTCGTCCGATAAGGCAGAGATGCGACTCTATCTCGACAGACTCAAGGCCATGGTACCTCAGTGTCCCAAGAATCGCAAGGTGTCCAGACAGGAGCTCCTCGAACACGTCATCAACTACATCAGCGACCTCGAGGACACCCTCCAGTCAGACTCTGATTCCGACTCCGACAGTCCTCCAGCGAGTCCCACCAGTGACTTCAGCTTCAGCGACTCCTTCAACCAGTACGCCCAGTTAAGTGGCTACAATCAGCAGTCTCAGTTAAGTGGCTACAATCAGCAGCCTCAATTAAGTGGCTACAATCAAGAGTCTCATCTCAGCGGCTACAGTCAGCAGCCCCAGTATGGCGGTTACGGAACGCAGCCTCACCTGTATTCCCAGCAGCAGTACAGCCAAGAAAATTCCATGATGATGGAGGACTTCCATGGAAGCAGCGGCTACACCAAGCACTACGGAGGCAGTTCTGCGAGTTACCCACTCGGCCAGTCGACCCAAAGCATGGAGATGGACACTTATGGCTTTGGATATTAATGTCGACAGTTAAAATTCATTGTGTATATAGTCTCATCCCACATCATCCACAAATATCATGTACATAGTTATATATTGCTAGATGAAAAAAATAATAAAAAGAAAGAAATCTAACACTGGATTTTTCATTGTGAATATAAAACCCGCATACAACCAAATTTCCTAGAACTCCTAAGAGTTATGCAATAACAATGATTAGAGGCCAAACTTTATCCGTACAATATGATGTCAATCTTGTTAGTATCTTTAATTTTGCCTAAATGCAACCATGATACAATAATGCTCGAACAAATGGAATTTATTCTGCAAAAAGCATATGGAATCACATTCACAATGGAGCGATAGATATGCATTGATATTTGTATAGATAAATGGACTTTATTGATAGAGTACAACCGGAATTTCAAACAAATAATCATCCGTCGAACTGCCATTCACTTGGTTATCTTTAACTGCCTCGGAAAGACATTGAACCAAACTTGAAATTCTAACCGGCCTTGAAGTTGGTATTGAAGTTTCAGAGGCGAAAACTGGGGAGTGGAGCGGAGGCTGAAGTTGTGTAGCACTAATTTCTATAGCGCACTGTATTCCCATGGCTATATCGCACAAGGATATATATCAATATCAGTTTCATAGCCTTACAACCCCCAGTGCGATTAATCATCAGTATATATACACAAATACGTATTCATATGCGCATGTCTAACTATCAGTATATACATACGCAGACATATTTATCTATCCACACACACATATATTATACACATATAGATGTGTGTGTGCATTGCATTTATTCATACACACATATATACATATGCATACATGTATATATGCATATACATATATACATCTTTATATACATATATATTATATATTATATATATATATATATATATATATATATATATATATATATATCCATGCACACACACACACACACACACACACACACACACACACACACACACACACACACATATGTATATATATGTATATATATATATATATATATATATATATATATATATATATATATATATATATATATATATTTACATCCATATATATATACATATATATTTACAGCCATATATATACATATACATATTTACATCCATATATATACATTTATATACACTCATACATGTGTATACATAAACACATTGCGATCTTTCCGTGTTTCCTCTTTGAATATGAAACAATTCGTGCCATTGCGATTTTACATATGCCTTTTTTTTTTGGTTTGTTATATAAAAGTCTAAGAAGAAAAAACAAACCTAAACTTTGTTAGAAATCACTCACAAAAAGAGACATTCTGCTTTTCTCTTTTTTTTTATCATCAACATGCTCATGCATCTCCCAGGCTGCAGTTAATTTGTGTATTAAAATAAACTCAAAATCCTTGAATGTACCGTTTTACAGAATTTCTTCATTCGCTTCATCTTCTGTTTTTATGAACATGTTTGAAGATACCTTACCCATATGATACCTTATAAACAAAAAAAAAATCTTTCTTACATACCGAATATCTCGCAACATGTGAGAAAAATTAAAGGCATGCATAAACTTCAATAAAATGCTAACAGGATTGCGAGGAAAAATATTTGCTTTAGTTTCCTCACTAAAGAAAATATATCTATATTTTACTAGAAATCTCCAAAATGAAATGGGCCGTGACTGGAAAGGGTAAGCTGAAGCGGTTCAAAGAAAGATATAGAATTTCTTGAAACTTTTGGGGAGCTTTTCTCATACTTTATTGGAATATCTTCTTCACTTGTTTTTAATACAACGATTTTTTTTAATGTATTAGTTATGTTGACATGATTTTATTATGTGTGAGGGTACTTTCCCATGCTGAGACTAGTAATTGTTGTAAAACTAGGGAAATATCAGTTTCTCAGCTTAATACAAATATGCCTAATGTATATTCAGACAAATCAACGTCCAGTATGTTCTCCTTAGACAGCCCTGTTTAAAATCTAGCTTATTTTAATAAAGGCTAAGTAATTGACTGCAGGAAATAAATATAATTCGCTGACGAATTCTACACCATGAAACTGTCGGTCGGTATTGTCCGTGCCACATAAGGTCAGAAAGGTGACTTTACAATACTTTTGGATATGGAATCAAATTAACTCATGTTCAGTTGCAGTGTTGTAGTATACAGAAAAAAGTTATGTAGGTACGTTTGTTTGTGCTCGCCTAGTAGAATATCAGGAACTGCATGTTTGATGTATATACAAAGTGAGACGATTTAAAATTCCTTATCACAATATATATACATATACATATCTATATATTATATATATTTTTAAAAAGTATTCCTGCTGTCTATTCATACCTGAAAACATACTTAACCAAATATAGTAGAGTGCTTTATATGATTAAAATTAGAAATTAACCGACTCAAATTCAGATCAACATACCCAAAACAAACAATCAAATAAGGCATATATTTCTATGACCAATCTCGACCCTTTACGTCACAAGGAGGCGTGGTCGAGGGCGGATCTTCGTGACCGTTGGCGCATTTAAGCGGCACTCGGCATTCCAACGACCATACATCTCACTCACACTCCCATCTCTTCAGTTCACCAGTGCAATCCTTTGTCTGAAAAGATGAACTGCATCAACAATGGAACTATGGCCGCCATGGCAGCAGCCCTGGCCGCCAACTCCACCATGTCGTCCGATAAGGCAGAGATGCGACTCTACCTTGACAGACTCAAGGCCATGGTACCTCAGTGTCCCAAGAATCGCAAGGTGTCCAGACAGGAGCTCCTCGAACACGTCATCAACTACATCAGCGACCTCGAGGACACCCTCCAGTCAGACTCTGATTCCGATTCCGACAGTCCTCCAGCGAGTCCTACCAGTGACTTCAGCTTCAGCGACTCCTTCAACCAGTACGCCCAGTATGATGGCTACAATCATCAGTCTCAGTTAAGTGGCTACACTCAAGAGTCTCATCTCAGCGGTTACAGTCAGCAGCCCCAGTTCGGAGATTCCTTCAAGCAGCAGCCCCAGTACGGCGGTTACGGAACGCAGCCTCACCTGTATTCCCAGCAGCAGTACAGCCAAGAAATTGCATGATGATGGAGGACTCCCAGGGAAGCAGCGGCTACACCAAGCAGTACGGAAGCAGTTCAGCGAATTACCCACTCGGCTACTCGACCCAAAGCATGGAGATGGATACTTACGGCTTTGGATATTAATACCAATCGTTAAATTTCATTGTGTACATACTATCACCTCATTTCATTTCCAGAAAATTATACATTGTTCCCCTGTTGTTAAACTGTTGATAGAATATAGAAATATATTGTAAGAATCAACTATTGAATATCTCTCCCCATCTAAGAAATGTTCATATTGCAAATTGGTAACGTTGCTGAAACAATGCATATTGATTATACATGAAAATGGAAATCATACTCACAATGAAACGTGAGGATTTGTTCAAATGATCACAATTTAAGAAATTTTACATTTCCTGAATTTTAGATAAATATTATACAGTTATTTATGACTCAGCCGCAGTGCAACTCATTTAACTTCATGCACACATTTCTCAGAAAATATGCACTTATGTTTTTATATCATTTGAAATTACTTCTTCAACAATCGATGGCAAACTGATCACGATGTTTTAATTCTGAGCTTATCTGAAAGTAAATCACGCCTTTCTCTGATACTCTAAGTATGTTTCATATTTAGAGTATCAGCTTATATGTAACGCTCTTTATACTGGCTGTAGCTGCCGTTCCCATGAGGCTTTCATCATCTGCTACAGTTAATGACATGGTATTATGACTTAATTATTGTATAACCATTTTATTGTCACAATACTCTTTTTATCGAGTTACTATTTTCACTGTCATATTACTGTTTTCGTTGTGTTACCGTTTTTAACATGTTACTGTTTTCATTATTGTAAAACTCATGCCACTGTCCCAACAGATTACTACGACTGAAAGTCATGTTACTGACTTTTACTATTGTAAAAGCAGGATGTAGGCTTTAACATTGTCCCGCATGCTGACAATTTGATATAGGGGAATATTATCTCTTGAATTTTGCAATCGATAATTAATGCATTGAAATAATTATGCAATCGTTCATGGAGCTTAACCGAGTGCTTAACGTTTTCTCTTGAAAATATATATCCTAGGTCTGTCTGAATGGTTGGGACAAGAAACGGATGGAACATTAAAAGTCATGATGTTAGTTATATACTCTTGTGATACTCGCCATGTTTTCCAGTTAAAAAATAAATAGATGCTGGCATTTCATTGATTATAGTTTTAATCGCCTATTGATTATAGTTTTAATCGCCTGATTTAACAGCGATGAAATTTTACTTATACATCCAATTCTAATATATTCGGCATTTCTGCTAAAGGTAATTTTTAAAAAGCGGCTGTGGTAAAGATAAAAGCATTGCTGCAGGAAGATACTATACCGACGTTTAAAAAGGCTTTTGTAACGACAAAACCTTTTTAGGGACGGAAATTGCATCTGCAATATCATGAGATATTTATGAATGGTATTATTCTTGTGAATTTGAAAGGAACTGTAGGGCGTTTTCAAGACAACTTGAAATTGTATTCCACATTTTTTTTCGTTTATATTTCCGAATCTAAAATACAGTGGCCATGTGATTTGAATGTCATAAATGCATTATAATTCATTATCAATATCATTAACGAGTTGCAATATTTCCAGCCATTATAATAGCTTACTTGACCAATAGTAACCAGGCCACTTAATTAGCGAAGGTAATATTTGTTTAAATTCGCTGACGAAATCCACAACTAAGGAGCTGTCGCGGGGATTGTCCGTGCCACGTAAGGTCACTAAGGTTACGTACTAATCATTTGAAAGTAAAATAAATGTTAATGGATAAAAATCCAGCTACAATGCACGTATTTCTCAGAAAAAATATGCAATATTTTTTCTCTTGTGCTTTGCGAATACCACTGTAGGGATTGTACAGTTATTTATGACTCAGTCGCAAATGATACCTGTGTCGATATCACATAAAATAACAAATGGTCGTATACTAAACAATAGTATGACAACACTGAAAAGTTTGAAACAAACTTACTATAAAAAAAAGAATATATACATAATAATAATAATAAAAAAATCACACAATAGTCATGATTACTGATGAATTTTAATATTTATGAATATATTGATACAATTACTTCACTTAATGTTTGAACGCAGAGTAGGACATTCATCATGTATTAATGGAAGAAAAACCCACAATACAAAAACTAGTGTGGGTTTTTCTTCCATTGTATCAGCACGGAAGAGTGTTTTGCTATTCATCATGTAGTAATGAACGTTTTTGTCATTTAGCTTATTCATTTTTATTACATTATACTTAGGGAGAACATTATTTTCACGCTTTTTATCTTTCTCCCATATGACGATTCGTATTTACGTCAGATTCAATGATTTAGATAGTACAAAAATACAGCATGAAATATAACAACGACATTTACCTGCTTGCTGCGACCAATCTCGACTCTCCACGTCAAAGGGAGGCGTGGTCGAGGGCGGATCTTCCACACCGTTGGCGCATTTAACCGTCACTCGCCAATTCCACCAGCACACATTTCACTTGCACTTCCATCTCTTCAGAAGTTCAACAGTGGAATTATTTGTCTGAAAAGATGAACTGCATCAACAATGGAACTATGGCCGCCATGGCAGCAGCCCTTGCCGCTAACTCCACCATGTCGTCCGATAAGGCAGAAATGCGACTCTACCTTGACAGACTCAAGGCCATGGTACCTCAGTGTCCCAAGAATCGCAAGGTGTCCAGACAGGAGCTCATCGAGCACGTCATCAACTACATCAGCGACCTCGAGGACACCCTCCAGTCAGACTCCGACTCCGACAGTCCTCCAGCGAGTCCTACCAGTGACTTCAGCTTCAGCGATTCCTTCAACCAGTATGCCCAGTATGATGGCTACAATCAGCAGTCTCAAGAGTCATCTCAGCGGTTACAGTCAGCAGCCCCAGTTCGGAGATTCCTTCAAGCAGCAACCCCAGTACGGCGGTTACGGAACGCAGCCTCACCTGTATTCCCAGCAGCAGTACAGCCAAGAAATGATGATGGAGGACTCCCAGGGAAGCAGCGGCTACACCAAGCAGTACGGAAGCAGTTCAGCGAATTACCCACTCGGCTATTCGACTCAAAGCATGGAGATGGACACTTACGGCTTTAGATATTAATGTCAACCGTAGAATTTCGTTGTGTAAATAATATCACCCCATTTCACCTTCAGAAAATTATGCATTGTTCGCCTGTTGTTAAACTGTTAATATCATATAGAAATATATTGAAAGAATGAACTATTGAATATCTATCTTCCCATTTTCTAAGAAATCATATTGCTGGGATATACCCTACATACAAATTGACAACGTTACTGAAACAGTGCATATTAATTATAGATGAAACACTATACTCACGATGAACTATGTATTTACTACAAATGACCACATTTTAAGCTTTTCACATTTCCTTTTAGATAAATAAATACTGGACGGTTATTTATCAGGTTCAGCCGCACTGTAACTCATTCATATAATAGTATGCACTATGTCTTTGAAAAACTTACATGCTTTTATATATTCATATTTCAGAGTACAAGTTATTCAACAACTGCTGTTAAATTCACTGTTTTCACATGACAGTTTTATCATATGTTTAATTCTGAACTTTAAATGTGATACGCGACGGAGAAAATTATCTGAAAGTAATTCATACCTTTCTCTGATACTCTAAATAAAATATAACAGTAATTGTTTGTATTTCATGGCTTTCAATATTATATGTAAAGCTCTTCATTCTGCTTGTAGCTGTCGTTTTCATTTTAATTATTGACACTGGTATTATGATTTTTAATTATTGCATAACCATATTATTGTCACAATACTCTTTTATCGAGTTACTATTTTCATTGTTATATTATTGCTTTCGCTGTGTTACTGTTTTCATGTTACTATTTTCATTATCGTAAAACTCATGTTGCGGTTCCAATATATTACTATGAATGATGGTTATATTACTGAATCTTATTATTGTAAAAGCAGGATGTAGGCTACAACATTCTCCCGCATGCTGACAATTTGACATTGGGGGAACATTTTCATCTCTTGAATTTAGACAACGATAATTAATGCATTGAAATGGTCTGTGCAGCCGTTTAACGTTTTCTCTTGAAAATATATGGTCCTATGGAATTAATCTTGCTGAATGGTTAGGACAAGAAACGGACGAAACATAAAACTATTCATGATGTTAGTTACATACTCTTGTGACATTCTCTATGTTTTTCAATAAAATAAAATAAAAATAAACAGATGCAGGTATTTAATTGATTATTTTTTTTCCGCAAGCTAATAACTTTAATTGCCTAATACATCAAATCCTTATTCGAGAATTATACATCGAATTCTAATATATTCGATATTTCTGCTGACGGCGATTTTAAAACAACGGCTATTGTAAAGGTAAAAGCATCGCTGCATGGGATGACACTATACTGAGGTTTAAAGAAGGCATTTGCGATGACGAATGCATTTGCAGGACCTTTTTAAGAACCTTGTGCTTCTAAGTTATAAGTATATTATAATCCATTATCAATGTCATTAACAAATTGTTATTGTAATCGCTTACTTGACCAATAGTAAACAGGCCACTTAATTATACGAAGGTAATATTTATTCAAATTCGCTGACAAATTTACAGCTTAGGAGGTATCGCGGGGATTGTACGTTACGTAGTTATTTGAAAGTAAAATAAAGGATAATATATAAGTTTTCTTTTGCGTTTTTCGAATGCTATGGTAGAAATTTACAAAGATCTGTGTAATTGCAAAAAACTAAAAGGACTTTTAGTACATAGAGCCCATGAAATTTTAAACAAAAGTTTCCTTATCTTAAAAACTCACCTTCCTTTCCCACAGAGTACAGAAGAAATTATAGTAATTACTCCCGGGGAAAGCGGTACCAAATACTCGGAAATTGAATTACAATAGCATAATTACTTAAATATTTTTTTTCGAATATATAATGTTATGAAATTTCATTTGAAATTTAATTTCATTATTCATTTATCTTTAAGGGAACTTTCAGCATTTTATTTTGTAGAAAAAAAGGGAAAATAAAAACGTTTTTTATGTTTTCTTGATCGAAATTCCCTAAGCTTCGAAAATTTACACCTTGGGTTTCCCCATGTTAAAACATTTGGGCCCCATTTAAAGTATTCTGTTTTTTATTTACTGAAACGTTGCTTTTCCAATGCCTTTCGTGGACATTCCCCAAAAATGTCACCATCAAGTTGAATTGAAAAAGACAAACCTGGATTTCAGTGTCCCAAAACCCAAGTTTGTAAAAACTTTACATGATCATAACTAATAATGAAACCCCCCAAATGTTGTTTTTTTTTCCGTTCTAGGGGTCCTTCCAATTTTCCATTACGACCCTTAAATAGCCATATTTTCAATTCAAAAAGGTTTTATTAATATGCAAATGAAGAACTGACAGGGTAAATCGCACCCCGTTACGAAATTCCTTCAGTTATTAAGTAGGCTTTAGGAACGCCCCGTCTCTTCCCCCAGGCGTGCCAATGTTTCCATTTGATAAATCCCATAACACGTAAGGTATTACATTTGCAATTTTGGGCCATCCCCCAACTGTGAAAGGATATTTATGGTTTGGAAAAGGAATTTCACTCCTTTATTATCATTCACCCCTTTAAAAGTTTTGGAAGGCATTTGTAATTTTGGGAAAAAAAATGGGGTCTGTGTAATATGTTTTCTTTACCTCTTTAATTTGTCAAAATGTAACACATTGGCCTTAAAATTTAATGTCCAAAATGTATTTCGTTTTTTTTTCCCTTCATAACACGTTTGCATTGTTTTTAACATTCCCAAAAAATGCCTCATAAAACTAGTATCAAGCCTGATTTCTTGGTCCTTAATCCATTTGCCTTGTTTTCTTTTTAAAACATAAATGAAAATTTTTTGGTAACGGTTGCATGGGTGGGTCAGCTTTCACTTTAATTAATCAACTTAAAAATTCCCTTTTTAATTAGAAAAATTAATTTAATATAAACCTAGAAAGAATGACCCAAGCTTTTCTTATCTAATCACACTTTGTTTGTCCATCAACGCAGGCTAACTGTCAGGCTGGGCAACTGGAATCGAATAACAAACATATATATGGAACTTTTTTTGGCCAAAACATTTACCTTATTTTTAATTTGGAAAAATTCCGCACCTTTATCTATATGTTCAGCCGGGGTTTTACTTGGAAAGGGAATTACTTGAGGCCTTGTTCCCAATAGTTCCCCGTCCCCATATAGGTGATTGCTGTGCACACCCTCAAATAATGGAAATTTGTAATTTTTATATTCTAATGAAATTTGCATAGTTTTTTGTTTAAAAGAATTGAAAATGGATTTCCCTGTTTTGTAAATTCCACATGCGGGTCGCTTTTTATAATCCATGTGTTTTGGGGGAAACTGCTATTCTTTACACCTTTCCGGGGTTAAAATTTAAATATGGAATTTTTTAAAAAAAATTTGAGGTATTAACATTTAAAAGATATTATTCACATTTGGTAATAATGTTAAAAGGGTTAAATCCCAAAAATTTAACATGATAAAAAAACATAAATGATCCTTTCTTTTGGAAAGTTATAAAGTTTAATATTTTTCTTTTTAATGAACCCGGGAGAGTTTTTGTTTCAAAAACCCTTGAGCTTGATTTAGAATTCAAAATGTTTTTTTTCTTCACATGAAAATGATTTGATATTATTTTAAAATTCAAATATTATAATGAAATGGTTAATTGTTTGTTAAAATTTTTTTCCGTTTTGTGGGTTTGAAAATAATTTTTTTGTAATATGACTTTCTTACAATTTCCCAAATTTGAATGAAATTTTAGCATTTTGGTTTTTACCAAGATATATTCTTTTTGTATTATTGGGTTTTAAATGGCTCCCCAAATTTTAAAAAAAATTCTACAAATCTCGGTTGTTTAAAGGTTATTGTTTTTTATAACCCACCCGAATTGTTCTCAAAACTGAGGTTTCGTGGTGTAGAAAATTTTTTTTGCCAAACGGGAAAGACTTCAAGATGCCGTTCTAATTTATAAGTTGAAGTTTTTATTATTTAACTTTTTCAGGAATTTTTTTTGGGAGTCCTTTTATAATATTCTTTCCGAATTTACCCGGGGAACAAAATGTTCCTGAAAGGTTTATTTGGGGGGTCTGTTCCTAAATCTGGTTTTTTAATTTGTTTTGTACTAACAAGGATTTGTCCAGATGAATTCGGGTTTTACATTATTGCTTCATTTAATGTTTTATTTGTCATTGGAATCTTACAATGGAGGGGGCTCATTGTTTTCCTTGGGGGATTTATTTTTAATACCCCCTTTTCCCGTAAACAGAATTTTCAAATTATTTTGGGTTTCACTTAACAATTTGTTTTTAACCTTATTTAATTTATTAAGGTTTATTTAACTTCTTTTCTTTTTAGGCGTGGAATCTGTTAAAAGGGGGGTTTTCAAAATTATTGACATTTTTAAACTTAGTTTAATCTTTTTCGTAAAAGAAAATTAAATCTTTTCAATTCACAATCCTTGTTTTTCTAGGGGCACCAAGTTAAGTTAAGTTAAGTAAGTTTATTTACCACCCTGGCTATCTGCTCAGGCGTGGGCAATCATGATTACAGTTTTACATATGTCTGACATTGTACAGTAGTCTGTAACTACTGTATTTTGTACAAGGTAAATATAAATATAAATCATACATCATAAAAAAATTATTACTTACATATGTTTTTGCCACTGTGTTTTAAATAACACTGTTATTTGCATACGGGAGTTTCACATAGAAAATTTTAGGGTATAGTACGAGTATATCTTCCAATGTATCAGATGAAATGAATATTAAACATAGTTCTTTATACCTCATGTTGGTGGTCTGAAAGGCTGTATCACATGACATTCCGAGATATAGTGCTCAAGTTGTTTTTGTTTTCTTCGTTACACAGTCTACATCTAGATTCATCTGCACTTCTTGCACCGTGCAGTTGCCAGTACATTCTGTAACCAAAACGTATTCTGGCAAAAACCCGTCACAATGTCTGGTTTGCTTGGGTGCCAAACCCCTAGGAAGGCTTGCCATCCCTATACTGATCGTAGTGCCTTAGGGTACGGCTTTCAGGCCTTTGAGTGTTAATCAATCTACTAGTTCTTCCTTATGAGAACTTTCAATATTGTGCAACCCTAGCAAGAGGCATCCCAAGATCTATGTTCAAAATATCCTTGCGCAGGCTTCTTTCGCCAATTTGCCCTACGTGGTCGTGCTTGCGTATGCCAACATGAGATGGTATCCATACAAACTGAATGTTGAAATTACGCTCTGTTGCATAGGTTACGTTACGCTTAATGCAACTCAAAATTTCTTCATCGCCACCTCTTTGAAAGAATTTAGCGTCCGAAGAGCATTTTGAGAGTCACAGAAACTACTCCAGAGCCCCTAGACTTTAAAGAATTCCGTTGCGAGGAGTATACCTGCCAGCTCCGTTTGTGTAGTGCTGGCCCAGTTTTGTATTCTCATTTTAACTTGATGTTGTAGTAAGCCATTTTTGTATACAGCGCAAGCACAACCGAGCTTTGTATCCAGACTGTACGGATCCGTCGGCGTAACCTCATATGCCATCATCACCCATAATTCGTGTGTTCCGTTACCGTTGCTAGCGCAATTTGTTTCAACACACAGTTATGCACCCTGTTTTTTTTGTGGTAGACATGTAATTTGCACGATCAATGTTAATTTTTCCATGGGGGAATGGAGCGACCTTTTTGTATTTTACTAATTGTAACATTGAGTTTTATAATGTTCATGGAGATTTTTTTGTATCAGAGGGCTCGCGTGTGTGTGATTTGTCACGTCTACTTGCGTGATTTTATGTTGCAGTTGTTTTTGGAAATCTGAGAGATACGAGGGTTCCCTCAGAGCTTTGACCCCAAATTGGTGGAAATAATATTATTCTATCAGAAAAGGATGGTAAGTTTAATTCTGATCTCATGTTTTTCTATCCTTGCTGTTCTCGGGGCGCCGAGGATAATCCTCATAGCTTCATTTTGCACTACCTCCAAACTACCTATTTCTGATTCCCTTTCACTGCAACAAGTGTAGTGCATGGTACTCTCAAATGACCTTATAAAAGCCGAAGTAAACAGTCTAGCGAGCTTAACATTGATGCCATGTTCTCTTCCGACAAGACTTTTTAAAGGTTTCAATCTCTCCCAGAGTCCTTCTTTAGAGAGAGGACCAGGTCTGCATCATTTACATTCACCCCGAGATATTATACTTGTGGCATATGTCAGCTCCTGGTCACCTATGCGAAAATGGGTGGGGGTATGATACATGGGTTTAGAGCCATTGTTTTCTCAGCGGAAAAGCTAAACCACACTCATGTGCCTTTTCTGTGATTCTGTCGAGAATTATTTTTCATCCTCACTTGTGATGATGCTCTGACGCATATTCATCAGCATAGCATATAATGGATTCCCCCATCCCCCAAATGGGATATCTGCCACCAGCTTGTGCATGAGGACATTGAACAGCATAGGGGTGAGAACTCCTCCCCGTGGCGTCCCAAGTTCAAAAGACTGTGAAGTGGAACTTCTCACTCCCCTGAACAGGACACTTGCAGATCTGTTCGAGAGATACATTCTATCCGTTCAATATTTTACCCCGATGCCAAAGCTTACTAATTGTTCTAGGATAACTTTTCTGTTTGCAATGTCAAAAGCTGACTTAAGGTCAAGAAAAAAAGTGTGCTTCCCTGGATTAGAGTGTGAAAAGTACTCTGCAAAGCAATGTTTGTGCTAAAGGGCCCGATGAAATCCGTACAGTCTGTGGATAATTTACCTTGTAACCTGTACCTGAGTCTGTTCAAAAATTTTCCTTTCTAGAACTTTGCATACACATGAGGTTAATGAAATTGGTCGGTATTTATCAGTGTTTGATTTCGGTATAGGGATGATTAACTGCGTGTCCCCGGGGCCAGGCCAGAATACCTTGTGACAAACTTAACCGTATAGGGGCAAAGGGGATTACCAGGTACCTGAGCTATAAGGCGGAGACACTATAGGTATTCCATCCTCACCTGGGCGGACGCTTTTCCTTTGATCAGTGCATTTTTAGTTCCCACTCATTTATCTCAGCAAAGTCGAGGGGTCAGTATCGAACATCCAATCTCAATGGCAAATTTGCGTGCAATTTTAGATTGACTAAGGTGATCCTGAATATTTGTGGGGAAATGAGCTCAAATTTTGGGCGCTCCAGCCCATTGACTAAGGAGCATATCTGCTTGTGCAAGGACTATGGAACTGCGGGGTTGTTAGTTTTTTTTTGCCTGAATTCGTTAATTTTTTTTCCAGACCTCCGACATTGAGGGGTTATTGTTAATGCTTTGTAGGAACGGTTTCAAAGTGTTCATTTCTGAAATGAGTTTTTAATTCCCGTAGGTTTTTGTTAGCTTTAAGAAATTCAATAAGGTTGTCACGGGTATTATCCTGCTTGTAGATATCATAAAGCTCCTGAACTCGCTTTTGTTCCCTTAATAATGTAGGGTCACCGACCCACTTAGGTTGTTTGCAGCGTTGTGAGTTGCTGTTCTTGAAGGTTTTCTTTGGACAGACCCAAGTGTTGTAGTAATCATGACCACTGTTGTCATGTCCATGGAAAATTTATCAACACTTGTTACTGTGTAATCATTGTACCAGTCATAGATACGTGATTTAAAAGTGATGCTCAAAGGGAAGGGGGATAGAAATTTTGACCCTATTTGTTTTTTGGTGACTGAGTATTATCAACAGCTATCTCGTTACTATTGCAAAGTGGTCACTGATTAGCTCTGTTGCAAGCATGCTTCTGACGTTTCATGCACAATCCCTTCCTATTACATAATCTAGCCTGCCCCCCGCCACGTGAGTTTGCCCGTCTGTATCTATACTGGTCTAGATCTGTTTTTTCACAAATGTCGGAACTCTTCGCCATTTTCATTGCATTGACTATCTCCAAATGTATATGTCTAGCATTAAAATCTCCCATGCATATTGTGCCGTGATTCCCGAAAGTTGGGGAGTGAATCAGTCTGAAACTTTCTACACCTTGCGTATACATTGTACAGAGAGAAAACCCAGAGGCTGTTCGAATTGTAAATGCTGATACTGCACATTATTGTCATTAGATTTCTGCACCAACTTATGCGGTATGGTGTCACTGACATAAGTCAATAGGCCTGTCATTCCTGTGTTCGTATAGAGGAGTTAATTTTTGGGGGTTTTTTTCCCGTAGGGTTTTAAACAAAATCCCATATGATGAAAGAAAGCTTTTTAATAATAGGTACACTAATTTCCATTTTAGAAAGGGGAATTTTTTTTGCCATCCACACGCCTATAAATTGTTTAAAGGCAAAACATAAATTCCTTTACTGCCATACGCTGGAAATGGGTTCTTCTTATTTAATCTGTTTGCGGCTCCCTAAATTTACTTGCCTAAGACCGGGAGAGTGGTCCCAAGACAGCCCCTCCCTCCGTTTATTTTCGGCCAAAGGGCACTTTTACAGGTTTCCCCTGCTTATAAAATCCAGTCACGATTGTCTATATCCACTAACATCTCAAACGATGCCTATTTTCAGGACTCATCCCACCCACTAATATCGGCACATTTTCCTTGTTACAATAAAGTGGTTGCGTTAAAAAATATCAGGAATGAAATTTTAACATCACTGACCCAAAACAGAAGCCATTTTCCCTCTCCGATCACCTGTCTCCATTTTCATTTTTTTCTTCCACGCAACCCTTGCCCGGTCTTTTCAAAAAATTTTACACTCTTTTTGAGTTGGTTTATTTTCCTTTGCCTTAAACCATTTCTTACCAATGGTTTCCCTTGAGTTTTCTAATTGGGAATCCCCCCTGGCAATCAATCCTGGTGGTTGGTGACTTATTCCATGTGTTTCTTTGGGTCAATTTACTCCCGGTGATTTGGGGAGGTGGGCCCCCTTGGTTTCGGGTTTTGGGGGGTTAGGTTTTCAAAGGGCCTAAAACCTCCCCCTCACCAAGACCCTTCAGTGGGGCGGGCCCTTCTCCATTTTTTTTTTCCGGTTTCTTGACGGAAGTTTTATTTATTACAGAACACAGCGTTTTGAATAACATATAATGAATTGGGAAATCAATAAACCCATAGTGGCTTTTAGTAAAAACCTTTTTCCCAAAAACCTTAGGTGGCTTTAAAAGCTCTACTGATGACTCAGACTTCGGCCTTATGTTCGGTTTAAAAACGCCCAAATTCAAAAACTTTTGCCCTTTGGATGTAACCCTATCTTCCGATTTTCCTAGGGTGAAAGTCTTTTTTTAAAGATTCCCCCCAAAATCCAAAAACTGGCCCCCATATTTTTGGCTTGTACAAGCTTTCGGGGAAATCCTTCCCTTACCTTTATTCCTCTTACGGATCGAATTATTTCCAACTTAATTTTTTTGACAAGTCGTGTCCCAGGAAAGGCCCCCTAAATGAAAATCCCCGCATTTGTTTTTCTTCCCTTTCTTTCTTTGTAGTCTGGTAAACCCATTTCATTTTTCTTGGTTAACGAAAGGGGCCCCCCCTTTCCATAAATCAGTTCGAAACCCATCTTCACATTATTTCTGAATTATCCGCCCATAAGTGAGGGTTAGGGGGATTGGATGTACTTGGCAAAGAAACCCCCACCTATATGGAAAGTAGTTTCCCTC
>NC_051391.1:45866167-45903667 GCF_015228065.2 Penaeus monodon
TTTTTTATACCCTAAAAACTCAGGTTTTTTTTTTTTTGAAAATTTTTAAAATAAAAATTTTCAAGTTTAAAAAAGCCCTCTTGAAAAAAGCTTTAATGCTATATAAAATCCTAGAAAGAGGTACCCCCAAGATATATATCCACCTTTGCTGTCCTCGACTTTGCTAAGCGTCAGCATGATCATCCCTAGGGATTCCAAACATGCATTGAATCCCAAAAAAACGTATACGGGCCTAGTTTTTTTGCCGTACATGTTTTATCCTGATGTTTTGAAATATTTCCTGCCCTTTTGTCGAGGTTCAGGCCTGGAGAGCACTCTGTGAATGCAGAAAATTCCCTCTGACCTTTAAATTAAATAAAAAAATTCGGGGGTCATAGTTTCCCCCAATCAGTTTGCGTAGTCCCTCATAATCCTCCTCTACAAAATTTGTTTTTTTATATAAAAAAAAAAGCGCAAAATGAAATTAGGTGCAGTGACCGTGAGTTAACAAAAAAGTTTTCAGATGAAGCTTTTTGTGATATATTCTTAATTTCACGCAGGAACTGTTACAAATAGTTTGAATAGTTTTTAATTCACAAAAAACTAATTTCACTACAAAAACACAATATTTTTTTAAAAATGTTGCACATTTTGATATTTTTTATTGCAAAGAACGGTTTTCATAAAAATATAAAAATTCGCAAGGAACGAAGATCATTTTCACCATTAAGGGCTGTTATATGTACTTTTTTTTTGCTATAAACACTTACATGCTGCTTAAAACCCCCAAAAGCATGGGTGGCAAAACTAAGGCCCCCCGTTATAAAGCTTTTCTAGTCTTTACAAAACAGTCATCCGTTTACCCCTTTTTTTGCATTTTTTGAAACTTTTGTCTATTATTTATTGTCTTTTTTGTTATTGATATTTGAAAAACAATTAATAGCCAAATATCAATGATTGGTAACAATTTAATATTTAAAAACTGAAAGAAAATCTATTTTCCCGCCAATTTATGGAATTTTGGGGAAATCAGGTCGGTCCTAGGGGACAATGAAAACTCCTTGCTGGCTGGGGAGTGGGGCCATTTGTATATAAAAACCCAAAATCTAAAGGGACAGACATAAAACCCCTGACAGGGGGTTAAAGGGAGCATACTATGTGTAAAACCGAAAAGTTTTTTTTGTGAAGTGATAATTCTATGTGCGACACCCCTCATTTCCTGCTCGGGGTCCACATTGAACCCCGATGAAAAAGGGTTCCTTTGTTTGGAAGCCTCTTTTGTCCCCTTTACCGTCGTTTTTTGTTGGACTTCTTTTCACTTTGTGGATAAAAGGTACAATTGCCTTGAGTATGTTAAGTAGTATACAATTTTACTTTGATGGTTAACGGAAATTTTTTTCACTTTATAAATCTTTTGGCTAAATCTTCATACAAAATGCACAGTTTCCTCGACAATGGTTTTAATATTTTTTCTTTAAAAAAACATTGAAAATTCGAACATTAAGAACCATGCTGAGTTTTCTCTAATCAAAAATTTAAAAAGGGTTTTTAAAAAGGGCATCAATCTGTTGTAAAATAATGGGCGTAATCAATATTTTTTAAAATTATCTTTGATAAATGTTTGCACAATGCGAAAAAAAAAACAGGGTTGAGGGCAGAATGGTAGTCCCGTGTAAACTCTGGCCTTTTAATTATGAAGACAAAAATTTTGTTCTTTTTTAAAGTATGTGAAAAAAGAGCAGACCTTGTTTGACTTTCTAGGCAATATTTTTTTCCCACTGTAATCTTCCCCAGCAGAAAGGTTATTTACGTAGAATAGTATGAACATAAAATAAAAGGAAAGTTGCATTTTCCAGTAATTAAAAACAAAAATAGATAAACAATATGAAGTTTTAAAAATTTTCTAACTGGGAAAAAGAACAGGGATATGTCGCACAAAAAAGTACCCCTACCACCTCACCAGCCCCCTTTAAACCCCTGCTCACGGCGTCCGGATCACTGACAGTATCATTTTTTTTCCCGCCCAATTCCAATTTTTTACTGGGTTTTGTTGGGGGAAATCCAAAACATGAAAAGTCCCGCGTAATGTAGACCAACACCGCCCATCCCTTTGTTTTTTTACTGTTGAAGGGTTACTGTACATCAAATTGTGCACCTTAATTAAAAGTGTTTCTTTTTATGCATGTGTACCTTATGTAAAACACAACATATTCTTGTTAGGGAAAATTTAAACCCTTGGTAAGATCATGAAATAACATTTATCTTTTTCCTCGCACATGTAAATCGTGTCCTATTAAAGTTTAAAGGTTTTTGGTGGCAAGTCACTGTATTTTCGGAATCTCTTTGAATCCATCAAACAGAGAAAAGGCTGGTGAATGGTTTTTGAAATTTTACATCACTTTTATCCAGAATATCATCCATATAATATCGTATGTTAATTTTTGTTTACCTTAAAGTGGCATTTACTTTATTGAAAAACTGAAAAAAATATTTTAAAGTTGGTAATCGGGTAATCTTTTTAAATTAATCACAACTTTTCATTTTACGTGAGACTTTTCTTATAATGTGATGGGCAAAATATACAAACCTAGTATGGCCAGAATTTTCTGAAAAAACCAATTTTTTTTCAAATTTATAAAGTTCATTAAACATCGGAAATACGGTTCCTGGGGGGTAGACCTTAACTTGGTAATATCAAGTTGTCCCCTTTTTAATGTAAGCGTAAAAGAAAAGCAAAATTACGAATTTTACGTATACTGGTTAAGGGCTTAGATTCTGTGTGTATTTATTTTGATTTAATTGTTGACTTTGGGCCCTTTTAAAAGCAAACAAAATCGCATTTTTGTATTTATCAAAAATTGTTATCAATCAGATTTTCCATGAAAAATTTTTTTTTGATATCTTTTTCCCCTTTACTATGATCTTCGTCTTTTTATGTCTAAAGAAATAATAAAAACTGTGATATAATCTGTTTTTATCATTATTACTACTTTGTTATTATTTTTTATTATCTTTACATTATCATTATCAGTACTTTATCATTATCATTATCATTACATTATCATTATCATTATCTTTATATATCATTATATTATCAATTTTATTTTTATTATTTATTTTATTATTATTTATTATTATAATTATTTTTTTGTTATTTATTATTTATTTTTATTTTATATGTTTTTTATTATTTTTTTTTTTTTTTTTTCTTTTTTATTTTTTTAATTTTATTGTTTTTGTTATTTTATATTACTATTTTATTTTTTTTTAATATTTTTTTTATTTATTATTTATCATTTTTATTTATTATAATTTATTTTTTATTTATTATTATTATTGGTTAAATTTGTTGTTTTTAAATTATATTATTTATTGTTATTATTATATTTTTTGGATTATTACTCTTGTTTTTATTATTATTATTTTTTTTAAAAACTATTATTTATTAATTATTATTACCCACCTTTTAAATATTCCCCATTATATATTACAGTTTTTACCAACATTTTACCATCAATCTTAGGGTTTATTAAAAACCTTTATTTAAAATATTTCCAGCCTAAAAACCTATCAACCCGGGGATGCTATTAAGATATTAAGGTATTAAGTGAGGTTGGGGCTTCTGCTTGATTAAGGGAACTTTTTCCTTTGGGATTTCACCAAAAAAGCCGATAAATTTATTGGAATTCCGGTTCGGGCTGATTTGTGTCGTGAGGAACCCGGGATCTCTGACTCAGGTAAAAAAGGGGATCTTTATGATTATAACCATTTATTTTAGTAATATTTTCGGAAAATTTATGTTTTAACTGGGATTTGAAAAATTTTTAACCAATAAAAAGGGGTATGCGATTCCCCCCCTTTGGGTTTGTGTATTTATTTGAACACAATTATTGCCTACCGACCAAATACCCCGTTAAGGTAGGTTTTATTTTTTCGACTTTGAAATTCTCCCCTTAAAAATTGGGCTGGGAGTGGCCACATGTTGGTATGGGCCGTTACGGAAGGGGTGTGGCATTGCATATTCGAACATAATGTGACAATAGCCGTGGAAAATACAGCGTAATCGTAGGTTATTTTCGATATAATGATAGTGAGTATGGTTTTAATGGGAAGTTTTATTATAATATGATAGGATACAAAAACATAATGATAAAAAAGGATAAAAAGGATTTTGAGGATATGATAGAATGTATGTTTATTGAAACAACACCCCATAATAATACAATGATAATAACAATTAAAAGATTTATAAAGATAATAAATAAAATTTTAAAAAAAATTTTAAAAATGGTAATGAGTTTATTAAATAAAATAACCCACCAAAATAATGATTGCAATGAAAGATAACCCAAAAACCAATGTTAAAAAATTATTTAATGATAACATTATATACATGGAATAAAAAAGGGATATAATAAAAAAAATAGGTGAAAAATATTGAAAAATATTATAAAAACCGATATAATGATGATGATATGATGATAATGTTATAATAATTAAAAAATAATAGTAAAATTAATATAATTTTTGATAATATTATACAAAAATGAGGCAAAATGAGGATGATGAGGATGGGTGTTAAAAAAATTATTAACAAAAAGCAACACAAATAATTTTAAAATTTGAAAAAAATAATAAAATATGTAATTTTATAAAAAGGGAATATTTAAATAATTATAAAAATTTTAACATAATATAAAAATGGAAAATTTGGTATAATAATAAAAATAATAATAAACCATTTTAATAATAATTTTTCATATAAAATAAAACATCCACTACAAAAGTTCCTCTACTCCTTTTTATAAGATACTTAAACACTACTCCCCTAATCTAAAGTAACATAAAACAAAAATTTTTCAAGAAATAACTGATAACGGAACAGGCGGAACTTTGTAGGGGGCCGCGGGCATATCCAAGGCCCATGAAGTTTATTTGAAATTTTTAAGGTTGGAACTCATTCAAAAACGAAGGTTTTTTTTAGGATCGGCCCTTTTATAATAATAGATAACCTCAGTGCTTTTGTTGTTTTCCCCTTTTTTTTTCGGACCCCAATTAAAGCTTCACAATCCTTAAAAATGTCAGGAAAAAAACTAAATAAAAGTAATTACGTTTTTGGGTTATTTTTGGGTTTTTTTTGATTTCATTATTTGTTAGGGAGTTTTTTGTAGATTCGAATATCTCCACCGAAAATTCAAAAAATAAGGAAAATCTGAGAAAATTTGGGGTTGGGGGGTAAAAAAAAACAAAAAGCCGGGGTTTTTTTTTTTTTATTTTTTTTGCCCCCCCTTGGGGGGTGTTTTTGTTGGGGTTGCGTGTGTTTTTTTTTGGCCCCCGTTTTTTTGGTGTTTTATTTTTTTTTGGGGGGGGTTTTTTTTTTGGTTTTTTTTTTTTTTTTGGTTGTTTTTTTTTTTGTTTTTTTTTTTTTTTTTTTTTTATTTTCTTTTTTTTGGCCCCCCCTTTTTTTTTTTTTCCCCCGTCCCTTTTTTTTTGGGTTTTTGGGGGGGGGGGGTTCTGCAGTTACCCATGGGCCAGTCGACCCAAAGCATGGAGATGGACATTATGGTTTTGGATATTAATGTGGGACAGTTAAAATTCATTGTGTATATAGTCTCACCCCACTCACCCAAAAAATATCTTTACTGTTATATATTGCTAGATAAAAAAAATAATAAAAGAAAGAAATCTAACACTGGATTTTCTTTGGGAAAAAAAAAACCCCATAAAACCCAAAATTTCTAAAATCCAAGTTATGAAATAAAAATGTTTAGGGGCCAAACTTTATCCGTAAAAATATGATTAATCTTTTTAGTATCTTTAATTTTGCCCAATGCAACCATGATACAATAATGCTCGAAAAGGAAATTTATTCTGCAAAAGGCTATGGAATCACTTTTCACAATGGAGCGATAGTATCATTGATATTTGTATAGATAAATGGACTTTATTGATAGAGTAAAACCCGGAATTTCAAACAAATAATCATCCGTCGACTCCTTTCATTTGTTATTTTTACTGCCTCGAAAGACTTTGAACCAACTTGAAATTCTAACCGGCCTTGAAGTTGGATTGAAGTTTCAGAGGCAAAAACGGGGGTTTTTGGGCGGAGGCCGAAGTTGTGTACACTAATTTCTATAGCCCACTTTTCCCATGGCTTATCGCCACAAGGATATATATTAAATTCAGTTTCAACCTTCAACCTCCAGTGGATTAATCTCAGTTTATATACAAAATACGTTTTCATATGGCTATCAAAACTATCAGTATATCTACCAGACATATTTATCTATCCACACACCTATATTAACCATATAAATGTGTGGTGTCATTGCATTTATTCTCAACCCATATATAATTTTCTCCCATTTATCTATACTATAACTCTTTAAAATACATATATTTTTACATCCAATAAATACATATTTGAATATATAATTATATAATATATATATAATAAAATATATTTTGTATGAATATATATTATTTTATTATTAATAATATATATATATATATATCCATGCACCACACACACACACAACACCAACACACCACCACCACACACCACACCACACACACACACACACACACCACACAAAATATATATAAAAATAATATATATATATATAAAATAATATATTATATATAAAATATATATATATATAATATATTATATATACACACACCCACACCACAACACACACCCCATATAATATAATTATATATATATATATAATTTTATAATAATTATATGATATACTACTATATATTTAATCTATATATATTTTTACATTATATACATACCTCATACAATATATATAATATAAAATATAAAATATATATTATAATATATATATATTTTTAATTATACACAGCCATATATATCATTCATTTTTACTCCATAATATACATATACATATTTCTTTCCAATAATACATTTTATTCCTCATACATGTGTAAAAAAACAAATTGCTTTTCTCCGTTATCCTCTTGAATATGAAACAATTCGTCCATTGGTTTTTACATATCCCTTTTTTTATTTTTGTTATAAAAGTCTAAGAGAAAAAAAAAACCCAAAACTTTTTAAAAAAATCACTCACAAAAAAGAATTTTCTTTTAGATTTCCCCGGTTTTTTTTTTTTATCATAAAACACCCACCCCATTCCCCGGCTGCAGTTTTTGTGTTTTAAAAATAAACTAAAAACCCCTTCAGTGGACCTTTTTTACAGAATTTCTTCCGCTTCATCTTCTGTAAATTTTTAAATGTTTAAAGATCCCTTTCCCCCATATGTCACTTTTAAACTAAAAAAAAAAATCAAAACCCCCGAATCCCGCAACATGTGAGAAAAATTAAAAGGATACAAAACTTAAATAAAATGCAAACGGGTTGCGAGGAAAAAGAAAAATTTGCTTTGTTTCCTCACTAAAAAAATTATCTTATTTTAAAATCCCCAAAGAAATGGGTCGTGTCTGAAAGGGTAAGCTAAAGGGGGGTTAAAAAAAGTATAGAATTTTTTGAAACTTTGGGGAGCTTTTTCTCTACTTTTTTGGGAAAATTTTTCTTCACTTTTTTTAATACAACGATTTTTTTTATGTATTTTTATGTTGAAGTTTTATTTGTGTGAGGACTTTCCCCATGCGGAGACTAAAATTGTTGAAAAAACTAGGGAATCAGTTTCTCAGCTTAAAAAAATACTAAGTTTTTCCAAAAACAAATCCAGTATGTTCTCATAGCGCCCGTTTAAAATCAGTTTATTTTTAAAAAACCTAAGAAATTTGCTGCAGGAAATAATTAATTCGCTGACAAATCTACCCCATGAGCTGTCGGTCGGTTTTTTTTGTGTGCCCAAAAAGGTCAGAAAGGGACTTTACAATATTTTGGATTGGAATAAATTTTAACTCATGTTCAGTTGCAGTTTGTAGTATCAGAAAAAAAAACTTATGTATTTCGTTTGTTTGTGCTCCCCTAGTAAAATATCAGGAACGCATTTTTGATGTTTTTAAAAAAGAGACTGGGGGAACGTTTTAAAATTTCCCTTATCACAATATATATCATATATAATTACCCCACATATAATATATAAAAAATATATTATAATATTAATTATTATTTTAAAAATTTTATATATATATATTATATTTTTTTTTTTTTTTTTTTTTTTTTTTTTTTTTTTTTTTTTTTTTTTTCTTTAGTTTTCCCTTTATCTTTTAATTTTTAAAACATATGTTTATCTTGAATTAACCACTCAAATTCAGATCAACTCCAAAAAAATAAAAATAAATAAGGTATATTTTTTCTATGACCAATCCGCCCCTTTACGTCAAAAGGAGGCGTGGTCGGGGGCCCGGATCTTCCTGACCGTTGGCGCATTTAAGCGGCGCTCCCTTTCCCAAACGACCATACTCTCACTCACCTCCCATCTCTTTTTTCCCCAGTGAAATCCTTTGTCTGAAAAGATGAACTGCATCAACAAGGGAACTAGGCCGCCTGGCAGCAGCCGGGCCCCCCAACTCCCCCATTCTCCGAAAAGGGCAGAGAGCGACTCTACTTTAAGACTCAAGGCCAGGGGCCTCATGTCCCAAAAATCGCAAGGTGTCCAGACGGGAGTCCTCAACCGTCTCAACTATTCAGCGACCTCGAGGACCCCCTCCATCGACTTGATTCCGATTCCGACAGTCCTCCACGAGCCCTACCATAACTTCAGCTTCGGGGGACCCCTTTTAAACCAGTACCCCAATGAGGGGCTACAATCCTCTCTTAAGGGGCACACTCAAGAGTCCACTCGCGGTTCAGTCAGCAGCCCCATTCGGAGATTCCTTCAAGCAGAAACCTCAGTACGGGGGTTAGGGCGCAGCCTCACCTGTTTTCCCCAGCACAGTACCCAAGAAATTTGGCTGATGTGGAGGACTCCCATGGAAGCCGGCTACACCAAGCACTACGGAAGCAGTTCACGAATTCCCCCCGGGCTACTCGACCCCCAGCATGGAATGGATTCTATGGCTTTGGATTTTAATACCAACCTTTAAATTTTCAATTGTACTACTTCACCTCATTTCATTTCCAAAAAATTTACATTTTTCCCCCTGTTGTTAAACTGTTGATAGAATATAGAAATATATTGTAAGAATCAACTATCGAGTATCTCTCCCCATCTAAGAAATGTTCATATTGCTGGGCTGTACCCTAAATGCAAATTGGTAACGTTGCTGAAACAATGCATATTGATTATACACGAAATTTAAAAGGAGATATTTTCACTAAAAACGTGGGGATTTGTAAAAATTCGTTTTAAAATTTCCATTTCCTAATTCTAAAAAAATTTTTATACAGTTATTAGACTCGCCCATGCAAGCTTTAATTATGCACATTTCTCAGAAAAATATGCACATTTTTATACATTTAAAAATTCAACTTCTTCAAAAATTGATGGAACCGATCACATGTTAATTTGAGCTTATTGATTAAAATTTTTACATATCGATGAAAATTATCTGAAAGTAAATCACGCCTTTCTCCGATACTCTAAATATGTTTCATGGCCTTAAATTTTGTATGTAAAACATTCTTACTTAGCTCCCCGTTCCCCAACGGGGCTTTCATCATCTGCTCGTTAATGACATGGTTTTAAATTTTTAAATTATGTATAATTTTTATTGCCCAAAATATTTCTTTTCGGTTACTTTTTTTTACTGTCATATTCGTTTACGTTGTTCCCGGGGGGTTTTTACAGTTACTGTTTTCATTTTTATAAAACTCATGACTGTCCCAACGTTACTACCGGGAAAGCCCATGTTTTGCTTTTTTTGTAAAGCGGGATTGCCCCATGCTGACATTTGATTAGGGGAATTTCTCTTAAATATTGCAATCGATAATTAATGCTTTGAAATATTTTAAATCTTCATAGAGTTTAAACCCAGGCTTAACTTTTTCCCTTTTGAAAAAATATCCGGGGGAAAAGGTCTTGCTAATGTTGGACAAGAATGGACGGAAATAAAGTCGAGGGATAAAATCTACAATGCACGTATTTCTCAGAAAAAAAACATGCAATATTTTTTCTCTTGTGCTCTGCGAATACCACTGTAGGGATTGTACAGTTATTTACGACTCAGCCGCAAATGATACCTGTGTCGATATCACATAAAAAAAGGTCGTATACTAAACAACAGTATGACAACAGTGAAAACATTGAAACATGCTTACTATTTAAAAAAATCACACAGTAGCCATGCATACTGATGAATCTTGCTATTTTAATATTTACCTCTTAAAAAAAACATTCTGTAAATACTTCTGGCATATGAATATATAAAAATTACTCACCTAATACTTTGGACAGAGTCTCATCCAGCGGTTACAGTCACAGCCCCGTTCGGAGATTCCTTAAAGCAGCACCCCCATACGGCGGTTACGGACGCGCCTAGTATTCCCAGCAGCAGTACAGCCACAAAAATTGCATGATAGGGAGGACTCCCAGGGAGCAGCGGCTACACCAAGCAGTGCGGAAGGTTCAGCGATTACCCCTGGGCTTTTCGACCCAAAGCATGGAGATGGCATTTACGGCTTTGGATTTAAAATCCCAAACCTAAGATTTTTTTTGAATACTATCACCCCAGTTCACCTCCAGAAAATTATGCATTGTTCACCTATTGTTAAATTGTTGATAGCATATAGAAATATATTGAAAAATGGATGAACGACTGAATATCTTTTCCCCCAATTCTGAGAATTTCATATTGGGGGGTTTTTTTCCAACTAAAATTGTACGTTGATGAAACAGTGCACGTCGATTATACATGAAACATTATAGATATCATACGATGAAATGTGTGTATTTACTAATAATGAGGACAATTTAAGCTTTTCACAGAAAATTTATAATTTTTTAAAAACACAGCAACTCTAAAAAAGCCTTTGTTTCGTATATTTATACTTCAAAGGACAACTTTTCAATAATTGCCATTAGATTCCCTGTTTTCATATTTCAAACTGATTACATGGTTAATTTTGTACTTATTGATTAAAATGTAAGTATAATATAATAGTAATTGTGTGTATTTCACGACTTTCAATCTTATATGTAAAGCTCTTCATTCTGCTTGTAGCTGCCGTTCCCACGAGGCCTTCATTATAGTTATTAGCACTGTTATTACGACTTTTAATTATTGTATAACCATTTTTATTGTTATAATACTGTTTTTCTCGTGTTACAAAATTCATTGCCATATTACTGCTTTCAGAGTGTTACCGTTTTCATCATGTTTACTATTTTTATTGTCATAAAACACGCGCTACTGTTCGAACGTATTACAAGAAACTGACAGTACATTAAATCATGATGTTAGTGATATACTCTTGTGACACTCCCCATATTTTCCAGTTAAAAATAAATATATGCAGGTATTTTTTTTTTTTTTTAATCGCCTGATGCATTACATCCTTAAACGAGAATAATAGCGATGAAATTTTTACTTATACATCGAATTCTACAATATTCGATATTTCTGTTGATGGTAATTTTAAAATAACGGCTGTGGTAAAGAAAATTATCGTGCAGGGGAAGATCTATACCGCGTTTAAAAGGCTTTTGGCAAACAAACCTTTTTGGGGACGAAAAATCCTCTGCAAAAACATGGATATATATAGATATTAATTTTGAAATTTTTGTGGGGGGGCTCGCTTTAAGGCGTTCAAAAAGACAGCTACAAATTTTATTCCACATTCTATTTGGTTATGTCTCCCAATCTAAAATACAATGACCTTGTGCCTGTAATAGTCATAAATAGATTAAACTCCATTATTAATGTCATTAATAAATTACAATACTTCCAGCTATTATAATCGCTTACTTGACCAATCTTTCTCCTATCGTATTTACATCAAATTCAACGATTTAGATAATACAAAAAATACACGTTTTAAAATCCAAGGAGCTTTACCTGCTTGCCTGGCCAAAAGACCCCCCACGTCACGGGGGGGCGTGGGCGAGGGCGGGGGCTTCCCCACCTTGGCGCATTTTCCCCCCACCCCAAATTTCCCCCACCCAAAAATCTCACTTCCCCTCCCCTCTCTTCAGAATTCACCATGCAATCCTTTGTCTGAAAAGATGAATCATCACAATGGAATATGGCCGCCCCTGGACAGCCCTCGCGCCAACTCCTCCATGTCGCCCTAAGGCAAGAGCGACTCTACCTTGCAGCTCAAGGCCATGGGACCTCAGTTCCTAAGAACCGTAAAGGTGTCCAGACGGAACTCATCGAGCACGTCCCCTCAAATACATCACGACCTCGAGACACCCTCCTCAATCCGACTCCAAGTCCCCCAGTGATCTACCCGTGATTCAGCTTAGCGATCCTTCAAACCCGTATGCCCATATGATGGCTACAACATCATCCATTAATGGCTAAACCCCCAAAAGTCTCATCTCAGCGGTTTCAGTCCGCCCCAGTTCGGGGGTTTTCCCTTTAAGCAGCAGCCTCAGTACGGCGGTTAGGAACGCACCTCACCTGTATTCCCCGCAGCGGGAAGCAAAATAAATTCCCTGATGATGAGGACTCCCAGGGGAAACAGCGGCAACCAAGCAAATACGGAAGCAGTTTTTACGAAATTTCCCCCCTCGGGTACTCGCCCCAAAGCTGGAAGGGGGTACTTTCGGGTTTTGGAATTAATACCAATCGTTAAAATTTTATTTGACATACATCACCTCATTTCATTTCCAAAAATTTACATTGTTCCCCCGTTGTTAAAAATGTTGATAGAATATAGAAATATATTGTAAGAATCAACTATTGAATATCTTTCCCCATCTAAGAAATGTTGATATTGCTGGGCTATACCCTAAATGCAAATTGGTAACGTTGCTTAAACAATACATATTGATTATACATGGTTTTTTAGGAAAAATACTCAAAGAAACGTGGGTTTGTTTCAAATGATCACAATTTTTGAAATTTTTCTTTCCTGAATTTTAGATAAAAATATACAGTTATGTTTTTATATCATTTGAAATTACAATTTGCTCGACAATTGATGGCAAACTGATCACGATGTTTAATTTTGAGCTTATTGACTAAAATGTGATACATATCGATAAAAATTATCTGAAAGTAAATCACGCTTTTCTCTGATACTCTAAATATGTTTTTATGGGTTTTTAAAATTTATATGTAAAACTCTTCATTCTTACTGTAGCTGCCGTTCTCATGAGGCTTTCATCATCTGCTACAGTTAATGACATTGGTTTATGACTTAAAATTTTTGTATAACCCTTTTTGCCCCAAACCTTTTATCAATTACTTTTTTTACTGCCCTATACTGTTTTGTGTGTTTCCGTTTTTAACTGTTATGTTTTTATTATTGTAAAACTCATGCCACTTCCCCAAAAATAACGACTGAAATCTGTTACGACTTTTCTATTGAAAAAAAAGGATGTAGGCATAAAAATTGTCCCCGATGCTGAGATTTTATATAGGGGAAATTTTTTCTTTAAATTTTTCAATCGATAAATTTAAAGCTTTAATAATTTAGAACGTTTATGGAGTTAACCCAGTGTTTAAAGTTTTCTCTTGAAAAAATTACCCAGGTCTGTTGAATGGTTTGGGACAAGAAAGGATGGAAAATTAAAAACAGAGTTTTTATACCTTTTGTCTGCCATGTTTTCAGTTTAAAAAAAAAAATAGAGCTGGTTTCAGTTTTTTAGTTTTTTAACGCCTGATTAAAAAGCGATGAAATTTACTTATACATCCAAATTTAAATATTCGGCATTTCTGCTAAAGGGAATTTTTTAAAAAAAACGGCTGTGCAAAGATAAAAACATGCTGCAGGAAAATACTTACCGAATTTTTTAAAAGGCTTTGTAAAAGACAAAACCTTTTTTGGGACGGAAAATTTCATCTGCAATATAAGAGAAAATTTTAATGGGTTTTTTCTTGGAATTTTAAAAGGAACTGTGGGGGTTTCAAGACAACTTCAATTATATTCCCCATTTTTTTTGTTAATTTCCGAACTAAAATACGGGCCATGGATTTTAATGTCATAAATGCTTTAATTTATTATCAATATCTTAAAGGTTGCAAAATTTTAGATTTTAATGCTTACTTGACAAATATACCAGGCCATTTTTAAATTACGAAGGGGAAATTTTTTTTAAAACGCTGACGAAATCCACAACTAAGGGCTGTTTCGGGGATTGTCCGTGCCCGTAAGTCCCCAAAGGTTTTCTACTAACATTTGAAAGTAAAATAAAAGTTAAGGATAAAAAACCGTACAAAGCACGTTTTTCTCAGAAAAAAAAATGCAATTTTTTCCTTTGCTTTGCGAAAACCACTGTAGGGATTGTACAGTTATTTATGACTCAGGCGCAAATGATACCTGTGTCGATAACACAGAAAATAACAAAAGGGACGTATACTAAAAAAAAAGTATGACAACATGGGAAAAAATTGAAAAAGCTTTCTATTAAAAAAAAACCCAGTAGCCATGCAACTGAGAATTTGCTATTTTTAAAATTTACCTCTTAAAAAAAAACTATGAAACTGAATACTTCTGGCATATGAAATATGATACAAATTACACCCCCAAATTTTTCACGCAGATAGGGCTATCATGTAGTGATGAACGTTTTTGTACATTTAGCTTATTCATTTTTATTACATTATCCTTAAGGATAACACTATTTTCACGCTTTTTATCTTTTTTCCCATACGATGATTCATATTTACGTCAGATTCAATGACTTGGGTAAAGAAAATACAGCGTGAAATATAACATTTACCTGCTTGTCATGACCAATCACAACTTCCACGTCAAGGGGGCGGGTCGGGGCGGGTCTTTTCCACACCGTTGGCGCATTTTAAACCCCCCTGCCAATTTCCAAATTCAAAGCAAGAAGCAAATCCCCCACCCACATTCATTTTCCCCTCCCATCTCTTCAAAGTTCACCATAAAACCTTGTCTGAAAAGATGAAAGCATCAAAAAGGAACCCTGGCCCCCAGGCAGCAGCCCTTTCCGCTAAATCCCCAGTCGTCCGATAAGGGGAGATGCGACTCTACCTTTTAGATCAAGGCCTGGGACCTAGTGTCCCAAGAAACGCAAGGGATCCCGACGGAGCTCCTCGAACACTCTCAACTACATCACGACCCCGGGACACCCTCCCGTCGACTCTATTCCGATTCGACAGCCCCCAGCGAGTCCTACCATGCTTCAGCTTTACGACTCCTTTTAAACCCGTAGCCCAGTATGATGGCTACATATCATCTAGTTAAGTGTACACTCAAGAGTCTCTCTCAGCGGTTTCAGTCAGCACCCCCGTTTTGGGGTTCCCTTTAAACGCAGCCCAGTACGGCCGGGGTTTCGGGAAAGCACCTCACCTTATTCCCGCAGCATACAGCCAAAAGAATTCCCCTGAGATGGAGGACTCCCCCGGAAGCGCGGGTACCCAGGCGGAAGCAGTTTCCCCGCGAATTTCCCATCGGTACTCGACCCAAAGCATGGGGAAAGGAACTTACGGCTTTGGATATTAATACCAATCGTTAAATTTTTTGTGTACTACTACACCTCATTCATTTCCGAAAAATTTCTTGTTTTCCCCGTTTTTTAAATGTTGAAAATATAGAAAATAATTTTAAGAATCAAACTTGAATATCTTTCCCCATCTAAGAAATGTTGATATTGCTGGGCTATACCCTAAATGCAAATTGGTAACGTTGCTTAAACAATACATATTGATTATACATGGTTCATTATGGAAATCATACTCACAATGAAACGTGAGGATTTGTTCAAATGATCACAATTTAAAAATTTTCCCCTGAAATTTTAATTTTATACAGTTATTTATGCTCGCCCAGGCAACTCATTTACTTCATGCACCTATTTCTCAAAAAAAGCACTTATTTTTTTATCATTTGAAATTACCAAATTTTCCGACAATTTATGGCAAATGATCAGATGTTTTTTTTTTTGGCTTTTTGACTAAAAATTTAACTTCGATAAAAATTATCTGAAAGTAAATCACGCTTTTCTCTGATACTCTAAATATGTTTCATGGCTTTAAAGTTTATATGTAAAACTCTTCATTCTTACTTACGCCCTTTCCCCGAGGGTTTTTCCATCTCTCAGTTAATGACATTGGGATTTGACTTAATTTTGTTAACCCTTTTTTTTCACAATACTCTTTTTATCGAGTTACTTTTTTTTCACTCCATATTACTGTTTCCGTTGTGTTTTCCTTTTTTTCATGTTCTTTTTCTTATTAAATCATGCCACTGTCCTAAAATTTTTCGACTGAAAGTCATTTACTGATTTTTCTTTTGTAAAAACAGGATTAGGCTATAACATTGTCCCGCATTGCAATTTTAATGGGAAATTATTTTCTTGAAATTTTTTAATCATAATTAAGCTTGAAATAATTTATGCAAACGTTTTTGGGCTTTTCCGGGGTTAAAGTTTTCTCTTAAAAAAAAATCCTAGGTCTATCTGAATGGGGTTGGGGCAAGAAACGGTGGAAAATTAAAAATCATGATGTTGTTTATTTCTCTTGTGAACTCGCCATGTTTTTCCGTTTAAAAAAAAAGAGCTGGCATTTCTTGTTTTAGTTTTAATCGCCGATTTAAAAAGCGATGAAATTTTCTTTTACATCCCAAATTCTAAAATTTTTCGGGATTTTGCTAAAAGGGAATTTTTAAAAAGCGCTGTGGTAAAGATAAAAGCATTGCGCAGGAAGATACTTACCGACGTTTAAAAAGGGTTTTTTAAGACAAAAATTTTTAGGGACGGAAAAATTTCCTGCAAAAACATGGAAAATTTATGAATGGTATTTTTTCTTGTGAATTTTTAAAAAGGGAAATGGGGCTTTTTTAAACAAATTCAAATTATATTTCCCCATTTTTTTTCGTTTTTTAATTTTCCCAACTAAAAAAACATGGCATGTGATTTGAAAATCATAAATGCATTTAATTCTTTTTTTAATTCATTAACGAGTTGCAGATTTCCACCATTTAAAAGCTTTCGACCAAAAGGGAAACCCGGCCCTTAAATTTGCGAAGGTAAAATTTGTTTAAATTCCCTGCAAATCCCAACTAAGGGCTGTCGCGGGGATTGTCCGTGCCACGAGGTCCTAAGGTTTTCTACTAACATTTGAAAGTAAAAAAAATTTAATGGAAAAAAAAACCAGCTACATGCACGATTTTTCCCGAAAAAATATGCAATATTTTTTCTCTTGTGCTTTGCGAATACCACTGTAGGGATTGTACAGTTATTTATGACTCAGGCGCAAATGATACCTGTGTCGATATCACATAAAAAACAAATGGTCCCTATCAAAAATAGTATACAAAAGGGAAAAACATTGAAACAAGCTTACTATTAAAAAAAATCACACAGTAGCCATGCATACTGGAAACTTTCATTTTTTTATTTACCCTTAAAAACACTTCTATCTGTAATACTTCTGGCTATGATTTACGAACAATTAAAACCCCTAATATTTTTCAGCAGAGTAGGACATTCACATTTGATGAAAGTTTTTTTTTGGGATTTAGTTTTTCATTTTTATTACATTATCCTTAAGGATAACACTATTTTCACGCTTTTTATCTTTTTTCCCATACGATGATTCATATTTACGTCAGATTCAATGACTTGGGTAATAGAAAAATACAGCGTGAAATATAACATTTACCTGCTTGTCATGACCAATCACAACTCTCCACGTCACAGGGAGGCGTGGTCGAGGGCGGGGGCTTCCACACCCTTGGCGCTTTAAAACCCCCACTCGCCAAATTTCCCCCCACACATCTCACTTCCACTCCCTCTCTTCAGAAATTCCCAGTGCAAACCTTTTTTCTGAAAAAATGAATGCATCAACAAAGGGAACCATGGCCGCCCTGGCAGCAGCCTTGCCGCTAACTCCACCATGTCTCCGATAAGGCAGAGATGCGACTCTACCCTTTACAGACTCAAAAGGGCCCTGGGACCTCAGTGTCCCCCGAATCGCAAAATATCCGACGGAGCCCCCGAAACGTCATCAACCTCGCGACCTCGAGGGCACCCCCATAACTCTGATTTCCCATTCCCACAGTCCTCCCCGAGTCCCACATGCTTTATTTTCCCACTCTTCCCATATGCCCATATATGGCTACAATCACATCTAGTTTAAAGGGGAACTCAAGACTTCTCAGCGGTTACGTCAGCAGCCCCAGTTCGAGATTCCTTCAAACAGCGCCCCAGTACGCGGTTCGGAACGCAGCCCCACCGGGTTTTCAAGCAGTACAACCAAGAAAATTCCAGATGATGGAACTCCCAGGGAAGCGCGGCTCCCAAGCAGTACGGAAGCTTTTTAAACGAATACCCACTCGGCTACTCGACCCAAAAACTGGAGAGGACACTTTTGGCTTTGGTATTTAATACCAAAGTTAAATTTTTAATTTTACATACTATCCCCCATTTCATTCCAGAAATTTACATTTTTCCCCCGTTGTTAAACTGTTGAAGAATATAGAAATAATTGTAAAAATCAACTATTGAATATCTTTCCCATCTAAGAATTTTGATATTTCTGGGCTATACCCAAAAGCAAATTGTAAAAGTTTGCTTAAACAATAATATTATTATCATGGTTTTTATTATGGAAATATATCACAAAGAAAAGTGAGGATTTGTTCAAAAGATCACAATTTAAGAAATTTTACATTTCCTGAATTTTAGATAAATATTAAAGTTTTTATGACTCAGCCGCATACAACTCTTTCTTCAGCACACTATTTCTCAGAAAATATACTTTTGTTTTTATATCTTTTAAATTACAATTTGCTCGACAATTTTGCAAAGATCACAAGTTTTTTTTGATTTTGACAAAATGTGATACATATCGATAAAAATTTCTAAAAAAACACGCTTTTCTCTGATACCTAATATTTTTATGGCTTTAAAAATTTTTATGTAAACTCTTATTCTTACGTAGCTGCCCTTCTCATGGGCTTTCATCATTGCTACAGTTAAAGACTTGGTATTTTGATTAATTATTGTATAAACCCTTTTTTGTCACAAAACTCTTTTTTTCAAGTTTCTTTTTTTCACGGCCATTACTGTTTCCGTTTTGTTACCGTTTTTAAATGTTACTGTTTTTATTTTTGTAAAACTCATGAACTGTCCCAAAAGATACTAGACGAAAGTCTGTTTCGACTTTACTATTGTAAAAAAAGGATTAGGCTATAACTTGTCCGCAGCTGACAATTTGAAAAATAGGGAAATTATCTCTGAATTTTGCAATCGATTTAATCATTTAAAAAAAACTAGCAAACGTTCATGGAGCTTAACCGAGTGCTTAACATTTTCTCTTGAAAAAATAATTCCCAGGTCGTCTGAAAGGTTTGGGGCAGAAACGGTGAAAATTAAAAGTCTATGTTATTATATACCCCCTTTTTGATACTCGCCATGTTTTCCATTTAAAAAAAATACAGGTATTTTCATTGTTTAAAATTTAATCCCTGTGTATTAAATCCTTATTCGAGAATAACAGCGTGAATTTTACTTAACATCCATTCTGAAATTTTTTCATTTTTTGTAAAGGTAATTTTTTAAAAAACGGCTGTGGTAAAGATAAAAGCATTGCGCAGGGAAAATACTATACCCACGTTTAAAAAGGCTTTTGTAACGACAAAACCCTTTTTTGGGGCGGAAATTGCATCTGCAGTATCATGAGTTTTATGAAGGTATTATCTTGTGAATTTGAAAAAAACTGTAGGGCGTTTTCAAAACAAACTTCAAAAATTATATTCCACAATTTTTTTTCGTTTATATTTCCGAATCTAAAATACAGTGGCCATGTGATTTGAATAGTCATAAATGCATTATAATTCATTATCAAATCATTAACAGTTGCAGTTTTCCCCCATTATAAAAGCTTACTTTACAAAAGGAACCAGGCCCCTTTAAATTTCGAAGGAATATTATTTAAATTCGCTGACGAAAACCACAGCTAAGGGGCTGCCGGGGATTGTCCGTCCAGTAAGGTCACTAGGTTACGTACTAACATTGGAAAAAAAATAATGTAAAGGATAAAAATCCAGCTACAATGCACGTATTTCTCAGAAAAAATATGCAATATTTTTTCTCTTGTGCTTTGCGAATACCACTGTAGGGATTGTAAGTTTTTATGACCGTCGCAAAAGATACCTGTGTCGTATCACATAAAATAACAAATGGGCGTTACTAAAAAATAGTAGGCCCCCAGGAAAAAATTTAAACAAGTTAATTTTTAAAAATCACAGTACAAAGCATCTGATGAATCTTGCTATTTTAATATTTACCACTTAAAAAACAACTATGCTATCTGTAAATACTTCTGGCTATGAAAATTTTACAAATTTCCCACTTAATATTTACACGTAGAGTAGGGCATTCATCATGTAGTGATGAACGTTTTTGTGCATTTAGCTTATTCATTTTTATTACATTATCCTTAAGGATAACATTATTTTCACGCTTTTTATCTTTTTCCCATATGATGATTCATATTTACGTCAGATTCAATGACTTGGGTAATAGAAAAATACAGCGGGAAATCTAACATTTACCTTGCCACGACCATCACAAAATCTCCCCGTCACAGGGGGGCGTGGTCGGGGGGGTCTTCCAACCGTTGGCGCATTTCCGCCCCCCAATTCCACCAGCACACATTTTACTTGCACTTCCATCCTTCAAATTCACCAGGCAACCTTTTTCTGAAAAGATGACTGCATCAACAAAGGGAAAAAAAATGCCACCATGGCACAGCCCTGGCCGCCAACTCCACCATGTCGTCCCATAAGGCAGAGATACACTCTACCCTTTACAGACTCAGGACATGGACCCCCAGTTCCCCAAAAATCGCAAGGGTCCAGACAGGGGCTCCTCGAACACGTCATCAAATACATCAGCGCCTCGAGGCCCTCCATCAGCTCTGATTCCCATTCCGACATCCTCCAGAGTCTACCAGTGACTTCAGCTTCAGCGACTCTTAAAACCATACGCCCAGTAATGGCTACAATTCAGGCCCGTTAATCTACACTCAAGAGCTCATCTCAGCGGTTACGTCAGCAGCCCCAGTACGGGGGTTCGGAAAGCAGCCCCACCCGTATTCCCAGCAGCAACAGCCAAGAAAAAGATGATGGAGGGCTCCCGGGAGCACGCTACACCAAGCATACGGAAGCAGTTCAGGAAATTTCCCCCTCGGGTCTCGACGCAAACTGGAGATGGACCTTAGGCTTTGGGGTATAATACCAAAATTAAAAATTTTATTTTGTACATACTTCACCTCTTTCATTTCCCGAAAATTATATATTCTTCCCTGTTGTTAAACTGTTGATAAATATAGAAAAAATTTTTGTAAGAAACTATTGAAAATTCTCTTTCCCATATAAGAAAAGTTCTATTGCAAATTGCAATGTTGTGAAACCGTGCATATTTTAAAACATGAAAATGGAGATCATACTCCAAAAAGAAACCCCAGGATTTGCACAAATGATCACATTTAAGAAATTTTACATTTTCCCGAATTTTTGATGAATTATCAGTTATTAATGACTCACCGCAGTGCAAATCATTCATAACTTTATGCACGCCATTTTCAAAATTGCATTATTATGCTTTTATATCATTCGAAAATTTCGACTTCTTCAACAATCGGGGGGAAAGATGACGATGTTTTTTAAATTTTGGCTTATCTGAAAGTAATCCCCCCTTTCCTCATACCTAAATTTTTCTATTTTAAATACACTTATTGTAACGCTCTTTAATGGCTGTGCGCCGTTCCCCTGAGGCTTCATCATCTGTATGTTATTTGGATGGTATTTCACTTATAATTTTTGTAACCATTTTATTGTCACAAAACTCTTTTTCGATTACTATTTTTACTTCGTTTTTTTGTTTTTGTTGGTTACCGTTTTTAACATGTTACTGTTTTTATTTTTGTAAAATCATGCCCCTGTCCCAACAGATTGCTAGACTGAAAATCTTTATGCTTTTTCTAATGTAAAAACAGGGTTGGGGTTTTAAAATTTTCCCCCATGTGACAATTTGATATAGGGGAATATACTCTTGAATTTTCCAACGATAATTTAAAGCTTGAAAAAAATGTAGCAATCGTTCATGGAGTTAACCAGTCTTAAAGTATTCTTTGAAAAATATACCAGGTCTGTCTGAATGGTTGGGACGAAGCGGACGGGAAAATTAATCATTTGAGTTATATCCCCTTTTTATACTCCCAATTTTCCGTTAAAAAAAAAATGATCTGGCATTTTTATTGATTTATTTTTTAAACGCCCCGATTTTTTTAAAACTTTATTCAAAAAGTAACAGCGATTTAAATTTTTCTTATACATCCCAATTTTAAAATATTCGACATTTTTGCTAAAGCAAATTTTAAAAAAAAACGGCTGTGGTAAAGATAAAGAATCGCTGCAGGGAAAATACTATACCGAGTTTAAAAAGGTTTTGTAACAAACCTTTTTTAAAGGACGGAAATTTCATCTGCAATATCAGAGAATTTTCGAACGGATTATTCTTGTGAATTTTAGAGGAATTAGGGCTTCTCAAGACAATTTGAATTGTATTCCACAATTTTAAATTCGTTAAAATTTCCCAAAAAATATATCCCATTGATTGTTTACATTTAAATCCATTATCAAATTTATTAAAGTTTCAAAATTTTTCCCGCCATTATAAAACTTACTTGACCAAAGTAAACCCGGCCACTTAAATTTGCGAAGGTATATTTGTTAAATTCCGACGAAAATCCACAAATAAGGGGCTGCGGGGATTGTCCGTGCCACGTAAGGTCACTAAGGTTTCGTACTTAATCATTTGAAAAAAAATATTAATGGATAAAATCCACTACAAACACGTATTTCTCAGAAAAAAATGCAAAATTTTTTTTTCTTGTCTTTTCGAATACCCCTGTAGGTTGTACATTTTCTTATGAATCAGTCGCAAATGTACCGGCGATATCAAATCAAAACAATGGTGTATATCAAACAAAAGTATGACAACACGAAAATTTGAAAAAAACTTACTAAAAAAGAATATATACAAAATAATAATAAAAAAATACACAATAGCATGATTTTTAGAGTATCAGTTAATATATTGTACAATTACTTCACTTAAAGTTTGAAAAAGGTAGGAATTTTCATGTTAAGGACGTTTTTGTCATTTAGCTATTAATTTTTTTACATTTTACTTAGGGGAACATTTTTTTACGTTTTTTTTTTTCTCCCTATGACATTGTATTACGTCAGATTCAAGATTTAGATAGTACAAAAATACAGCATGAAATATAACAACGAAAATTTTCCTGCTTTTCGGCGACCAATTCCCACTCTCCACTCAAGGGGGGGTGTCGAGGGCGGATCTTCCACACCGTTTGGGGCATTAACCCTCATCGCCAATTCCACCCCACACTTTCCTTGCACTCCCCTCTCTTTAAATTCCCCAAAAGGGGAAAATTTGTCTGAAAAAAATAACTCATCAACAAAGGAACCCTGGCCGCCATGGCAGCAACCCCTTTCCCTAATCCCTATTGTCCGATAAGGAGAGATCGCTTACCTGACAGACTCAAGGGCCTGGTCCTCGTGTCCCCAAGAATCGCAAGTGTCTAACAGGGCCACGAGCACTCATTAATACATCAGGACCTCGGGACACCCTCCATCAGACTCCGACTCCGACAGTCCTCCCAAAGATCCTACCCGTGACTTCAGCTTTAGCGATTCCTTTAACCCGTAAAGCCCGTATGATGGCTACAACAGCACTCAAGGTCCCTTAGCGTTCGGCAGCAGCCCCCGTTCGGAATTCCTTCAAGCAGCAAACCCAGTACGGCGGTTACGGAACGCAGCCTCACCTGTATTCCCAGCAGCAGTACAGCCAAGACAATTGCATGATGATGGAGGACTCCCATGGAAGCAGCAGCTACACCAAGCAGTACGGAAGCAGTTCAGCGAATTACCCACTCGGCTACTCGACGCAAAGCATGGAGATGGACACTTACGGCTTTGGATATTAATGTCGACCGTAGAATTTCGTTGTGTAAATAATATCACCCCATTTCACCTTCAGAAAATTATGCATTGTTCGCCTGTTGTTAAACTGTTAATATCATATAGAAATATATTGAAAGAATGAACTATTGAATATCTATCTTCCCATTTTCTAAGAAATCATATTGCTGGGATATACCCTACATACAAATTGACAACGTTACTGAAACAGTGCATATTAATTATAGATGAAACACTATACTCACGATGAACTATGTATTTACTACAAATGACCACATTTTAAGCTTTTCACATTTCCTTTTAGATAAATAAATACTGGACGGTTATTTATCAGGTTCAGCCGCACTGTAACTCACTATGTCTTTGAAAAACTTACATGCTTTTATATATTCATATTTCAGAGTACAAGTTATTCAACAACTGCTGTTAAATTCACTGTTTTCACATGACAGTTTTATCATATGTTTAATTCTGAACTTTAAATGTGATACGCGACGGAGAAAATATTCTGAAAGTAATTCATACCTTTCTCTGATACTCTAAATAAAATATAACAGTAATTGTTTGTATTTCATGGCTTTCAATATTATATGTAAAGCTCTTCATTCTGCTTGTAGCTGTCGTTTTCATTTTAATTATTGACACTGGTATTATGATTTTTAATTATTGCATAACCATATTATTGTCACAATACTCTTTTATCGAGTTACTATTTTCATTGTCATATTATTGCTTTCGCTGTGTTACTGTTTTCATGTTACTATTTTCATTATCGTAAAACTCATGTTGCGGTTCCAATATATTACTATGAATGATGGTTATATTACTGAATCTTATTATTGTAAAAGCAGGATGTAGGCTACAACATTCTCCCGCATGCTGACAATTTGACATTGGGGGAACATTTTCATCTCTTGAATTTAGACAACGATAATTAATGCACTGAAATGGTCTGTGCAGCCGTTTAACGTTTCTCTTGAAAATATATGGTCCTATGGAATTAATCTTGCTGAATGGTTAGGACAAGAAACGGACGAAACATAAAACTATTCATGATGTTAGTTACATACTCTTGTGACATTCTCTATGTTTTTCAATAAAAAAAAAAAAAATAAACAGATGCAGGTATTTAATAGATTACTTTTTTCCGCAAGCTAATAACTTTAATTGCCTGATACATTAAATCCTGCATGGGATGACACTATTCTGAGGTTTAAAGAAGGCATTTGCGATGACGAATGCATTTGCAGGACCTTTTTAAGAACCTTGTGCTTCTAAGTTATTAGTATATTATAATCCATTATCAATGTCATTAACAAATTGTTATTGTAATCGCTTACTTGACCAATAGTAAACAGGCCACTTAATTATACGAAGGTAATATTTATTCAAATTCGCTGACAAATTTACAGCTTAGGAGGTATCGCGGGGATTGTACGTTACGTAGTTATTTGAAAGTAAAATAAAGGATAATATATAAGTTTTCTTTTGCGTTTTTTGAATGCTATGGTAGTGAATATATACAAATGATAACTGTGTAAATATCGCATAAAAATCAAATGGACGTATAGTAAACAATAGTATGACAACAATGAAAAGTTAAAACACAAGCTTGCTATCTTAAAAACATCACACATCCTTTACCACACATGAATACAGATGAACAGTGCTATAGTCACATTTAACTCTCAGATAAAAAAAACTAGGTTATCTCTAAATACATCTGGTATATGAAAATATTGGTATAATTACATAATATTGATATAATTACTTAATATTTTGTCGCAGAGTAGGACCTCCATCATGTTGTAGTGAAATGTCATTGTGTATTTAGCTTGTCCATTTTATTGCACTATCTTTAAGGATGGTAACATTTTCACGCAATTTTATCTCTCTCCCGTAGATAACAGGGAAATACAGCGTGAAGTATACTAGCGATTTTTACCTGCTTGTCATGGCCAATCACAACTCTCCACGTCACAGGGAGGCGTGGTCGAGGGCGGGTCTTCCACACCGTTGGCGCATTTAACCGCCACTCGCCAATTCCACCAGCACACATCTCACTCGGACTCCCATCTCTTAGGAAGCTCACTCGTGTATACATTTATCTGAAAAGATGAACTGTATCAACAATGGAACCATGGCCGCCATGGCAGCAGCCCTT
Organism: Penaeus monodon; assembly: GCF_015228065.2. Lineage (NCBI taxonomy): Eukaryota > Metazoa > Arthropoda > Malacostraca > Decapoda > Penaeidae > Penaeus > Penaeus monodon. The sequence continues at coordinate 45,892,339 of NC_051391.1, forward strand.
GCCGCCAACTCCACCATGTCATCCGATAAGGCAGAGATGCGACTCTACCTTGACAGACTCAAGGCCATGGTACCTCAGTGTCCCAAAAATCGCAAGGTGTCCAGACAGGAGCTCCTCGAACACGTCATCAACTACATCAGCGACCTCGAGGACACCCTCCAGTCAGACTCTGATTCCGACTCCGACAGTCCTCCAGCGAGTCCCACCAGTAACTTCAGCTTCAGCGACTCCTTCAATCACTACGCCCAGTATGATGGCTACAATCAGCAGTCTCAGTTAAGTGGCTACACTCAAGAATCTCATCTCAGCGGGTACAGTCAGCAGCCCCAGTTCGAAGATTCCTTCAAGCAGCAGCTCCAGTATGGCAGTTATGGAACGCAGCCTCTCCAGTATTCCCAGCAGCAGTACAGCCAAGAAAATTCCATGATGATGGAAGACTCCCATGGAAGCAGCGGCTACAGCAAGTACTACGGAAGCAGTTCAGCAAATTACCCACTCAGCCACTCGACCCAAAGCATGGAAATGGATACTTATGGTTTCGGATATTAATGGAATGCTTCACTGGAACTTTCATTATGTACATAATTTCATCTCATATCATCTATAAGCTTTAGTGTATATGTTCATGCAGTTATATTGTATTTATGAAACTATAAGAAAATAAAAAAGCGTCTGTGTATATATGTTTTCGTTGATCTCATTACCTTTAGCCTCGAAAATGTATAGCTATCATTGGTTTCCTTGTAAATTACATTGTCATAATGTATTCTGTTTTTATTTCACTGTCAAACGTTACGTCAATGCATTCGTGTTAACATTACCAAAGAAATGTCGACATTCTTAGTTAATTGAAGATAGTACGAAACTCGTGTTGATTTCATTTTGTGTGCGTTATCAGTTTTGAAAAACCTGTTACATGATCATTTAAATCATAAATGAAACAAATGTTTTTTGTTGTTTTTCTTGTTGCATAGGTGGGTCAGCTTGTCAACTTTACCATTACGTACACCTATAAAAATATTGACATCTGATATATTCAGATGTCAGAAAAGGAACTTAATTAAATATAAGACTATGAAGTAGACTGACAGGATAAATCGCATTTTCGTTATCTGAAATTACATCACGTTTAATTTAGTTTAGTCCTTTAGTCCACGCCTGTGCTAACTGTGCAGGCGTGGGCAAGCTGTGGTACATTTGATAAATAGTCATAACATTATATAATGGTATTACATTTGAATTTTAGGCTATAACATTACTGTGATAAGTATTATATCAGTTAAAGGAAAGGAATAATTACACAATCCTTTATCTACTCATCTGCCACGCCGGCGTTTAGCTTGGAAAGGCATTGCTACATTTGGTATGCGGTCATGTGTTCAGCATACATAGTTCTCCGTACCTCATAATAGGTGATCTAAAAGGCTGTAACACATGGCCCTCTGAGATAATGTACATAATGTGCGAGTGTTCGCTTATATTCTTCATGACACAGTTTGCACTTAGTTTCTTCGACATTACAAATAGTAATGACCTGCCAATACAAACTATATCCAAGCCTGATTCTTGCAGTCACAATATCACACTGCCTTGTTCTTGCTTTTTATAAATCATAGATGAATGAATCTTGCGTAAACTGGTCATAGTGCTTTATGCTACAGCTTTCAGGGCGTTGAGAATTAATCAACTCAGCGAAGTCCTCTTTTAAGAAAAAAATAATGATGTATAAAATCCTAGAAAGAGGTACCCCAAGATCTATATCCACACTTTGCTTGTCACATGCAGACTGCTAGGCGATCAACATGATCATGCCTAGGGATTCCAACATGCGATCGAATCCACACAAAACATATATGATGGCCTCGTTCTTTTGCACGATACAGGTTTATCCTTATGTCATTTGCAATATTTCCTGCACCTTTATCTAGAGTGTTCAGAACCTGGAGAGCACTCTGTGAATACCAGAAAATTACCTCTGAGCCTTGATTCAATAGAAATTCGGTGACCATGAATGCATTATTTGTCTATTGCACACTGCAAATAATAGGTATTTGAAAAAATAAATATTTTAATAATCAGAATGATTATTAATGCAAATAGGAAATTAATTTTGTTTAAAAAGAATTGAAAATGTGGATTTCTGTTTTGTAGTATCCCTGCAAAACATTGCGGGTACGCTTTGTATTAGCCATGTGTTTGGCGGAAGTCATGACTGATTCATTTACAAACTTTCCAGAATTATGGAATGATATGATATTTAACGACTTTGGAGTATGTAATTAATGATATTATTCACATTTGTATTTAAATGGTTAAATGGTTACAATGCAAATATAATTATAAAATAATCATAATATAAACTTTTGGTGAATGTTATGATTTAAATTTTGTTCGGGTTGGTATGAACTCCATGCATGAGGAGTTGTTTCTACAAAACGGGGTCGTGATGGGTGTCAAATGTTTTTTTTGTCCAACATGAATGACTTCGTTACGTATGCGTACGTATGTTACATATCTATAATGTAAGTGAATTGTTTGTTTATTATTTTCAACGTTTTTCAGGTTGAATAATTTTTTTGTAGTATGTAGCCTTGCCTATAATTGCCCATTTGCACTGAGAGATCTGTATGCCTTCGGATACAAGAATATTCCTGCCACTCAGCTGGTAGTGCTGGCCAGTCGTGAATCTCTAACTCGGTGTGAAGGTATTGTTTTATAAACACAGCGCATCCTGCTCTGCTCCCAGACTGCAAGATTCGTGGTGTAGCATTATATGCATGACGACTTTCAGAGCTCATTTATAATGCAAGTGGTAGTGCTTACTTATCAGGGGGAACTGTCTTCTTCGGGCAGTCTTAATATTACCCCGACATTACACGGTGGAACAGAATGTTCATGTAAGGTATTAGTTATGGGTATGTTCAGCTAAGCTAAGTGTTTACATGTTACTTGTACTCTTGGATTTGAGTATGAACCGGTGTTATCATGTATATCTTCTATTCTATGTTTTATTTGTCTTTGGAACTCTGTACAATGGAGGGGTTCTCTAATTGATTTGACACTAAATGTGGTACTTATGTATAATATTCTTTCGTAAACAGAAGTCAAATTAAGTTCTGTTCTCACATTCACAATCCTTGTTTTTCTAGGGGCACCAAGTTAAGTTAAGTTAAGTAAGTTTATTTACCACCCTGGCTATCTGCTCAGGCGTGGGCAATCATGATTACAGTTTTACATATATCTGACATTGTACAGTAGTCTGTAACTACTGTAGTTGTACAAGGTAAAATATAAATATAAATCATACATCATACAAAAATTATTACTTACATATGCATTTCCCCCACTGTGTTTGAATAACACTTATTTGCATACGGGAGTTATCACATAGTAAATTTAGGGTATAGTACGAGAAATCTTCCATGTATCAGATGAAATGAAATTTTCCCACATAGTTCTTTATACTCATGTTAGGTGGTTAAAAAGGCTGTATCACATGACATTCCGAGATATAGTGCTAAAGGTTCGTTTGTTTTCTTCGTTACACAGTCTACATCTAGATTCATCTGCACTTCTTGCACCGTGCAGTTGCCAGTACATTCTGTAACCTAAACTATTCTGGCAATAACCACGTCACAATGTTGGTTTGACTTCGGTGCCACCCATAGGAAGGCTTGCCATCTATACTGATCGAGTGCCTTATGGTACAGCTTTCAGGCCTTTGAGTGTTAATCAGATCTACTAGTTCTTCCTTATGAGAACTTTTCAATATATGTGCAACCCTAGCAAGAGGCATCCCAAGATCTATGTTCACAATATCCTTGCTGCAGGCTTCTTTCGCCAATTTGTCTACGTGGTCGTGCTTGCGTATGCCAACATGAGATGGTATCCATACAAACTGAATGTTGAAATTACGCTCTGTTGCATAGGTTCGTTACGCTTAATGCAACTCACAATTCTTCATCGCCACCTGCTTTGAAAGAATTTAGCGTCCGAAGAGCACTTTGAGAGTCACAGAAAACTACTCCAGAGCCCTAGACATTAAGAATTCCGTTGCGAGGAGTATCCCTTTCCAGCTCCGTTTGTGTAGTGCTGGGCCCAGTTTTGTATTCTCATTTTAAACTTGATTTGTAGTAAGCCATTTTTGTATACAGCGCAAGCAAAACCCAGCTTTGTATCCAACTGTACGGATCCGTCGGGGGGTAACACTCATATGCATCATCACCCATAGATTCTGTGTGTTCCGTTACCGTTGCTAGCGCAATTGTTTCAACACACAGTTATGCACCCTGTTTTTTTGTGGTAGACATGTAAGGTGCACGATCAATTTTGAATTTTTCCATGGTGGAATGGAGCGACTTTTGGTATTTTACAAATTGGAACATTGAGTTTTATAATGTTCAGGGAAAATTTTGGGGTTTATCAGAGGGCGCGCGTGTTTTGTGATTTGTCACTTTCTACTTGCGTGATTTTATGTTGCATTTTGTTTTGGAAATCTGAGAGATACGAGGGTTCCCTCAGAGCTTTGACCCCAAATATGGTGGAAATAAATATTATTCTATCAAAAAATGGATGGTAAGTTTAATTCTGATCTCATGTTTACTATCCTTGCTGTTCTCGGGGCGCCGAGGATAATCCTCATAGCTTCATTTTGCACTACCTCCAAATACCTATTTCTGATTCCTTACACTGCAACAAGTGCAGTGCATGGTTAGTCTACAACTGACCTTATAAAAGCCAAGTAAAACAGTCTAGCGAGCTTAACATTGATGCCATGTTCTCTTCCGACAAGAACTTTCAAAGGTTTCAATCTCTCCCAGAGTCTCTTCTTTAGAGAGGAGGCCCAGGTCTGCATCTTTTACATTCCCCCCGAGATATTTATACTTGGGGCATATGTCAAGCTCCTGGTCACCTATGCAAAAAAGGGGTGGGGGTATGATACAGGGGTTTAGAGCCATTTTTTTTCTCAGCGGAAATGACTATCCACACTCATGTGCCTTGCTGTGATTCTGTCGAGATTATTTGCATCCTCACTTGTGATGATGCTCTGACGCATATGTCATCAGCATAGCATATAATGGATTCACCATCCCCAAGTGGGATATCTGCCACCACTTGTGCATGAGGACATTGAACAGCATAGGGCTGAAAACCCCTCCCTGTGGCGTCCCAATTTTCAAAAGATTGTGAAGTGGAACTTCTCACTCCCCTGAACAGGACACTTGCAGATCTGTTCGAGAGATCATTTAATCCAGTTCAATATCTTACCCCGGATGCCAAGCTTACAATTGTTCTAGGATAACTTCTCTGTTTGCAATGTAAAAAGCTGACTAAGGTAAAGGGAAAAACAGTGTGCTTCCCTGGATTAGAGTGTGAAAAGTACTCTGCAAAGAAATGTTGTGTGCTACGTCCCGATAGAAATCCGTACAGTCTGTGAATAATTTACCTTGTAACCGTACCTGAGTCTGTTCAAAATTATCCTTCTAGAACTTTGCATACACATGAGGTTAATGAAATTGGTCGGTATTTATCAGGTTTGATTTGGGTATAGGGATGATTAACTGCGTGCCCAGGAGCCAGGCAGAATACCTTGTGACAAAACTTAACCTGTATAGGTGCAAAAGGGATTACCAGGTACCTGAGCTATAAGGCGGAGGACACTATAGGTATTCCTCCTCACCTGGGCGGACGCTTTTCCTTTGATCAGTGCATTGTTCAGTTCCCACTCAGTGATCTCAGCAAAGTCTGAGGGGTCAGTATCAGAACATCCAATCTCAATGGCAAATTTGCGTGCAATTTTAGATTGACTAAGGTGATCCTGAATATTTGTGGGAAGTGAGCTCAATTTGACGCTCCAGCCCTATGGACTAAGGAGCATATCTGCTTGTGCAAGAGGACTATGGAACTGCGGGGTGTTAGTTGGTTTCCCTAAAATTTTTTTTTAATTTTTTTCCAGACCTCCGACATTGAGGTGTTTTTGTTAATGCTTTGTAGGAACTGTTCAAATGTTCATTTCTGAAATGATTTTTTTAAAATTCCCGTAGGTTTTGTTAGCTTTAAGAAATTCAATAAGGTTGTCACGGGTATTATCCTGCTGTAGATTTTCAAAAAGCTCCTGAACTCGCTTTTGTTCCTTAATAATGTAGGGTCACCGACCCACTTAGGTTGTTTGCAGCGTTGTGAGTTGCTGTTCTTGAAGGTTTTCTTTGGACAGACCAAGGGGTTGTAGTAATCAGTGACCACTGTTGTCATGTCCATGGAAAATTTATCAAAAATTGTTACTGTGTAATCATTGTACCAGTCATAGATACGTGTTTTAAATGATGCTCAAGGAAAGGGGGGGATAGAAATTTTGACCCTATTTGTTTTTGGTGACTGAGTATTATCAACAGCGTATCTCGTTACTATTGCAAAGTGGTCATGATTAGCTCTGTTGCAGCATGCTTCTGACGTTTTCCATGCACCCCAAATCCCTTCCTATTACATAATTAGCCTGCCCCCCGCCACGTAGTTTGCCCGTCTGTTCATATACTGTCATAGAAACTGTTGTTTCACAAATGTCGGAACTCTTCGCCAAAATTTTTATTGCATTGACTATCTCCAAATGTATAATGTCTAGCATTAAAATCTCCCTGCATTTGTGCCGTGATTCTGAAAAGTTGGGCAGTGAATCAGCTGAAACTTTCTACACCCTTTCGTAACATTGTACAGAGAGAAAAACCAGAGGCTGTTCGAATATGTAAATCTGTACTGCACATTATTTTCATTAGATTTCTGCACCAACTTATGCGGTATGGTGTCCTGACATAAGTCAATAGCCTGTCATTCCTGGTTCGTATAGGAAATGGTACCTCTAATCTAGGGCGTTTTATTTTAGTGACCCGATGTGAAGGGCTCTTGTAAACCCGATAAAGTCAACATTATTGTTATGAAATATATAAAGCAATCATTAATTCCCACGGTTGACACCAGTTATTCCATGAAAGAAAGTAATTGTTTTTTTCCCACCCACACCTAGTTTTACTGATTGGTCAATTTCTGTTGATGAAACTTTTAGTCTGCATATTTCTTTACTGCATTCGTATTTGTGTTGTATCTTCTTTTTTTATCTGTTTGCGCGCTTTCCGCGTATTGATACATACGCATAATACCCTACCCGATAGCATTTCTGAGTGATGCCCACAGATCAGCCTGTCCTTCGCATCTTCGTCAGCGTCATTTTACGGTCACTGTCTCAACTGTTTTCAGATGTCCCCGTGCGTAATAAAAATATCAGAGACCCATTCGTATTGTCAGCATCCCTAACTCACTAACATCATCAGAACGCACGTGCGTAAAAATAATATCAGGACCTCATTCGGATTTTCAAATCATCAACACATCAAACGCCATTTTCCTGTCTACACGCTCACTTTTGTCGTGGTAAATAATACGAGAACTTTTTCGTATTTTCAACATCACTGACATCACTAAACCCTCAGAACGCAATTTTCCTGTAATAAGATCACTTTTGTTCTCCATTAACATTTTTTTCAATTCAGGGAATCTCTTGCCTTGATTTCTTTTTTTCATTCAGCAAACTCTTGTGATGCTTTATTTCCTCGCGTATCCATGTCTTTTTCACCATGGTTTCTCCTGTGGCACTGTTTCCTAGGATGGGAATCCCCCTGGCATTGCGGAATTTTGTGGGTTGGTGAGTCACGCGGCCCAGGTGGGTGTGTGTGTGGGCTTGGGCATCGCCACTCCGGTCGATGGGTACGGTCGGGCAAAGGGGGGGGGGTGCTCGTGGCGGTTTGTGGGGGCATTAGGTGCCAGCCGTCACACCTCCGTCTGCAAACCCGACGCACCTCTTCACGATGGTGGCGGCGTCTCATTGTCGTTGTCCTTTCCGCGTTTCTTGCAGGCAGTCCTTTGCCTGGAGCTCCTGCACAGACAGCACACGCTGTTCCTTCTGCAATTTTAGCTACGTGGCCATAACCTTGACACTTTTTAGCAGACACAACTCTGAGCACCACGGTCGAAAAGAGCTCGCTCTATGTATCTTCAAAGAATTGGGACTCTGTAGGTGGCGGTGTCACCGCTAAAACAATGATGAGCCTGTTTCAGGGCTGTCCTCCTTATGATCCTCCCGGGGTTAAAACGCCGAAGATGCAGTGCTTCCTCAGCGGCCGCTCCTTCCCCAAACCTGGTAACAGGTTTCCGTATTTTTCTTTTTTTGGCTGAAAATCGTCTTTTTTTTGCAGAGAGATCCCCGCAAAAGTGCCCTTAACATCATGGCCACATATTGTTGTTTTCTCGCGTACATGACGTCCCCAGGATTCCCTCTCCCCCCCACCATTCTAGGGGCCTTTCCCCTTGGGGGGGCGGCAGCTGGCTGCCTCCCTCATCCACCTATTTTTCGACGGAAGTCGTGCCTCAGGGAAAAGGGCCGTCTAAGTAAACCTCTCCCGGGGGCGATGGGTTCGCGCTTTTGGGGCTTCCGTTTGCTTTCTTGGGCAGGGTTTCTGGTGTTATTCGGCTGGTTTTCATTTTTTCCTTTTTGGGCTGAACAGTTTGGAAACCCTCGTTATCAGCCAGGGGCGGCAGTCGAATCCACACGTTTAATCCCTAGTTCGGGGGAAACAAACCCCCCCTAGAGTGAGGGTTGAGGGGTGTGTTGGCACTGGTAAAGGGGGGGATCGGCGCGTCCCACCCTCTCCATGGTAGGGCAGTGGGGGGGGGGTTTTTCCCTTCCGTTCTTGGGTGATTAATTCCCCCGCGGTCGGGGGCGGGGAGGGTGCGAGCGCCAGGTCAAGTGCTGTCCACTACTTCACCAGGTCTCGCAACGGTCGTTGGACAGACCCTTTTACCTTTTGCATCACACCAGTATTTGTATTTTTACTAGGCACTTTTTTTTTGGGTCCCCCGCCATAATATCCGACACAATTTTTGGGGTTTTTACACACACACACACCCGACACTCTAGATAAGGGCAAACCCTTTGGGGGGTTTATCCCCCTAAAATGTCCCGAAAAACAGGAAAATCCTGATACGTCCGCTTTGGTGTTACTAGGGGTTACAACTGGGGCACCAAAAGATTGAATAATGGTGTTATTCCCCTAGATTTAAACACCCCCTCACCCATGAAGCACGCAAACGCTTTTTAAGGTAAATAGTAGCAATAATACCTTTTAGAAAACCCAGCGTGAATTCTGCCTTAACCCCGGCGTGAAAAAAATTGTTTTAAAGGCGAAAAAAAATAAAAATTTGAATAACTGCCCAAACACAAGCAGGAAATGCAGTCCTCTACCTAAAATTCCACGTCATGGGGAATTTGCGGGATCATAATTTTTCTCGGGCCTCAAGAACCGCAAGGTGTCCAGCTAAGAAAATGAGAACATACTCGTTTTTTATCAGGCCAAAAAAGGCACCCACATTTTAACCTGAACTTATAAAATCCAGTGCGTTTTTCTATTTAGCTGCAGTCTCATACTTGCCTATTTCAGCTGATGCGTCCCCCCACTTTGAACTGGAAAAGTTTTTTCAAGATTATCTAAAGTGGGTTTCAAGTTATAGAATCATCAGGGGAAAGAATTCTGAAATATTCACTGACCCAAAAGCAGACTTCTATGGGAAACCCCCCCTCGTATCCCTGAAACGTGCCACGTACATTAATTTTAACGTCCAACACACACCCTTTCTGGGCTCCTTTTCATAAACATTTTTAACTCATGTTTGAGATTGGTCAATTTTTTTGTTCAGACACATAACCATATTTCCCTGAAATACAAAATTTTCAGGGCCCTTTTTTGTTTTTTAAAGATAATTTTACTACACCCGACAAAATGGCAACTCAGCTCAGGCATGGGGTACTCGGTGACTTTATTCTAATCAAATGATCCTTCATACTTGGGTTCAACATTTTAACCCTTTGTATTGGGATGGCTTGCCCACTGTGATTTACGTTTATCGATTATGTTTTGCAAATAGATGGCTAAATAAGTACTCAATCACCAAGGCGTTCAGTAGTCGCACTTATCTCATCTATTTACCGGTTTCTTTGATTTACGGAAAGATTTTAATTTATTACTAACAGCGTTTTGATAACATATAATGATGGTAATATCAATAACGATAAGTGTCAATTTTAAAAGTACAAAATAACATTTTCATAAAAACATTACGGGCTAACAGCTGACTACTTGATGACTCAGTACTTAAGGAACCATCTATGTGGAATAAAGTTGTGGACAACATACAGCATACACCATTACAAATGGTTATTGAAATTTGAAGGTGAATCATAGCCTTCCTGAGTCTAGGGTGAGTCTATTTAATTATATGAGATTAGGCGCACTATAATACCAAAGACTGCCCACTTATCGACAATATGATACAAGTCTTACGGGTGAAAATCTTAGTTACTTAAATTCCTTTATTCTTTACTATAAACGATTTCCAGAATTAATTTGGCAACATAATTTATTAGACACAAAACAAACAGTAACGTGTACACAAAGAAGAATAGGGAAACAGCCTACAGTAGAAAATGAAACTAAACAGTTTCATTTAGTTTAATTTTCTGTCGTTTCCCTATTCATAATTTATTAGAATCGTGGTAAACCCACTTTCAATTGGTAGGCGAGATTAACGAAAAGACATGTTTCCATAAAATCATATTTATTCCGTATGCTTTCAGCGATATATAATTACATGAATATGTACACTGCAATTATAGATGATAGGGGATGGGAATATGTACATAATGAATGTTCAATGACGCACTCCACTAATATCCGAAACCGTAAGTATCCATCTCCATGCTTTGGGTCGAGTGGCTGAGTGGGTAGTTCGTAGAACTGCTTCCGTAGTACTTGCTGTAGCCGCTGCTTCCCTGGGAGTCCTCCATCATCATGGAATTTTCTTGGCTGTACTGCTGCTGGGAATACTGGAGCGGCTGCGTTCCATAACCGCCATACTGGAGCTGCTGCTTGAAGGAATCTCCGAACTGGGGCTGCTGACTGTAAGTCACTGAGATGAGACTCTTGAGTGTAGCCACTTAACTGAGACTGCTGATTGTAGCCATCATACTGGGTGTACTGGTTGAAGGAGTCACTGAAGCTGAAGTTACTGGTAGGACTCGCTGGAGGACTGTCGGAATCGGATTCGGAGTCTGACTGGAGGGTGTCCTCGAGGTCACTGATATAGTTGATGACGTGCTCGAGGAGCTCCTGCCTAGACACTTTACGATTCTTGGGACACTGAGGTACCATGGCCTTGAGTCTGTCGAGGTAGAGGCGCATCTCTGCCTTATCGGATGACATGGTGGAGTTACAGGAGGGTGCTGCCA
>NC_051391.1:45917199-45927460 GCF_015228065.2 Penaeus monodon
AATTTTGTTGTGCACTTCCCCTATAAAAATATAACAAGGAATTTGAGGGAAAATTAAAACAGAACTTATTTTGATTCATGTTTTTACGAAAAGAATATTATACATAAATACCACATTTAGTGTCAAATCAATTAGAGAACCCCTCCATTGTACAGAGTTCCAAAGACAAATAAAACATAGAATAGAAGATATACATGATAACACCGATTCATACTCAAATCCAAGAGTACAAGTAACATGTAAACACTTAGCTTAGCTGAACATACCCATAACTAAGACCTTACATGAACATTCTGTTCCACCGTGGTAAATGTCGGACGTATATATTATAAGACTGCCCCGAAGAAAGACAGTGTCCCCCCTGCTATAAGTAAGCACTACGCACTTGCAATTATAAATGAGCATCTTGAAAGTCTGTCCAGTGCATATTAATGCTACACCGACGAATCCTTGCAGTCTGGGAGCAGAGCAGGATGCGCTTGTGTTGTATAAAAACAATACCTTCCAGCACCGAGATTGTAGGAGAGTTCACGACTGGGCCAGCACTACACAAGCTGAGTAGGCAGGAATATTCCTTGTATCACGAAGGCATACAGATCTCTCAGTGCAAATGGGCAATTATAGGCAAGGCTACATACTACAAAAAAATTATTCAACCTGAAAAACGTTGAAAATAATAAACAAACAATTCACATTCATTATAGATATGTAGACATACAGTACAGCATACAGTATACAGAAGTCATTTCATGTTAGGACAGAAAAAAAACATTTTGACTCACACCATCACGCATCCCAGTTCTTGTAGATAAACAACAACTCATGGCATGGAGTTCATACCAAACCCCGAACAAATATTAACTCTTATAACATTTCACCAGAAAGTTTTATCATTTATGATTATTTTTATCATTTATTATTTGCTATTGTAACCATTTTAACCATTATAATACAAATGTAGAATAATATCATTAAATGTTTACATACCTCCAAAAGTCTGCTTAAAATATCATATCATTCCATAAATTCTGGAAAGTTTTGTAAATGAATCCAGTCCATGGGACTTCCCGCCAAACACATGGCTAATACAAAGCGTACCCGCAATGTTTTGCAGGGATACTACAAAACAGAAATCCACATTTTCAATTCTTTCTAAACAAAATTAATTTCCTATTTGCATTAATAATCATTCTGATTATTAAAATATTTATTTTTTCAAATACCTATTATTTTGCAGTGTTGCAATAGACAAATAATGCATTCATGGTCCACCCGGAATTTTCTATTGAATCAAGGCTCAGAGGTAATTTTTCTGGTTATTCACAGAGTGCTTCTCCAGGTTTTTGGAACACTCTAGATAAAGGGTGCAGGAAATATTGCAAATGACCATAAGGATAAACCCCGTATCGGTGCAAAAAGAACTTTGGCCCATCATATATTGTTTTTTTGTGTGGGAGTTGTCGACGCATGTTGGAATCCCTAGGCATGATCATGGTTGATCCCTAGCCGGGTTGCATGTGAAAACAAGCAAAAAGTGTGGGATATAAAAATCTTGGGGGTCCCTTTCCTTTTTCTGGGGATTTTATACATCATTATTTTTTTTTCTTAAAAGGGGGAACTTCGCGGGGAGTTTGATTAATTCTCCAACCCCCCCCTGAAAAAGCTGTAAGCATAAAAGCCACTTATGAACCGGTTTACGCAAGATTTTTCTTTTCATCTTTTGGTTTATAAAAAAGCAAGAAAACAAGGGCCAGTGTTGTTTATTTGGGGGGAAACTGGCAAGAAAATCGGGCCCTTGGATATAGTTTTTTTTTGTATTGGGCAGGGTTTTCATTAGAAATTTTTGTAATGTCGAAGAAACTAAGGGTTTGGAAAAAAAAACTGTGGTCATGAAGAATATAAGCGAACACTCGCCAATTATGTAAAAATTTTATCTTCAGGGGGGGGCCATGGTTTACACCCCCTTTTTAGATCACCTATTTGAGGTACGGAGAAACTATGTATTGCTGAACCACATGAAACCCCCATACCAAATGTAGCAATGCCTTTCCAAGCAAAAAACCCCCCCGGCCGTGGGCGGGAATGAGTAGATAAAGGGATTGTGAAAAATTATTTCCTTTTCCTTTAACTGATATAATACTTATCACATTTAATTTTTTATAGGCCTAAAAATTCAAATGTAATACCATTATATAATGTTATGACCTTTTATCAAATGTCCAACAGCTTGCCCACGGCCTGCCACAGTTAGCACAGGCGGGGGGACTTAAAGGACTAAACTAAATTAAACCGTGATGTAATTTTTCAGGATAAACGAAAATGCGATTTATCCTGTCCCAAGTTTTAATTTCATAGTTTTTATTTTTTAATTAAGTTCCTTTTCTGACATCTAAAATATATTCAGAATGTCAATTATTTTTATAGTGTTACGTAATGGTAAAGTTGAACAAGCTGACCCACCTTTGCAACAAAGAAAAAAAAACAAAAAAACATTTGTTTTCATTTATGATTTAAAAATGATTCTTTGTAACGGGGTTTTTTTAAAAAACTGAAAAACGCCCACAAAATGAAATCAAACACGAGTTTTCGTACTTTTCTTCAATTAACTAAGAAGGGTTCGAACATTTTTTTTTGGTAATGTTAAAACACGAATGCATTGGCGAAAACTTTTTTGACAGTGAAATAAAAACAAGAATACATATTTTGACAATGTAATTTACAAGGGGAAAAACCCATGATAGCTAATTTATTTTCGAGGCTAAAGGTAATGAGATCAACAAAAAAAAAACATATATACACAGACGCTTTTTTAATTTTCTTATAGTGTTTCATAAAATAACCAATATAACTGCATGAACGTATACATTAAGCTTATAGTTTGATATGGGGATGAAATTATTGTACATAATGAAAGTTCAGTGGAAAGCATTCCTTTAAAATATCCGAAACCATAAGGTAATCCATTTCCATGTTTCTGGGTTCGAGTGGCTGGTGGGTAATTTGCTGAACTGCTTCCGTATACTTGCTGTAGCCCGCGGGCCTTCCCTGGGGGGGTCTTCCATCATAAATGGAATTTTTTTTTTGGCTGTACTGGCTGCTGGGAAATTTACTGGGAGAGGCTGGCGTTCCATAACTGCCATAATGGAGGTGCGGGCTTGAAGGAATTTTTTCGAAAACGGGGGGGCTGCTGACTTGTACCCGCTGAGATGAGTTTTCTTGAGTGTAGCCCACTTAACCTGAGACTGCTGGATTGAAAGCCATCATACTGGGCGTAAGTGATTGAAAGGAGGTCGTTTGGAAGCTGAAAGTTACTGGTTGGGGAACTCGCTGGGGAAACTGTCGGAGTCGGGAATCAGAGTCTGACTGAAAGGGTGTCCCTCGGGGTTTCCGGCTTAATGTAGTTTGATGGGGAACGTGTTCGGAGGGGAGGTTTCCTGTCTGGACACCTTGCGATTTTTGGGACACTGAGGTTACCATGGCCCCTTGAGTCTGTTCAAGGAAAGAGTCCAATCTCTGCCTTATGGGGGGAACGACAATGGTGGGGGGTTGGCGCAAAGGGTGGCTGCTGCCATGGGGGGGGCCATGTTTCCCTTTGGGTTGATTACAGTTCATCTTTTCCAGAAAAAATTTGTATACACGGGGTGAGTTTTCCTAAGAGAATGGGGGGTCCGAGTGAGATTTTTGGGGGCTGGGGGGAATTGGCGAGTGGCCGGTTTAAATGGCGCCCAACGGTGGTGGAAGATCCGCCCTCGACCACGCCCCCCTTTGTGACTTTGGAGAGTCGCGATTGGCCATGGCAAAGCAGGAAAAAAATCGCTAGTATACTTCACGCTTTTATTTTCTCCTGTTATTCTACGGGAGAGAGATAAAATTGCGTGAAAATGTTACCATCCTTAAAGGAAGTGCAATAAAAATTGGACAAGCTAAATACACAATGACATTTCACTAAAAAACATGATGGGAGGTCCTACTCTGCGACAAAAATTTAAGTAATTATATCAATATTATGTAATTTAATCCCAATTTTTTTTCATATAACCCGATTGTATTTAGGGGATAACCTAGTTTTTTTTTTTATCTAGAGTTTAAATGTGACTATAGCACTTTCATCTGTATTCATGTTTTGGTAAAGGATGTGTGTGTTTTTAAGATAGCAAGCTTGTGTTTTAACTTTTCATTGTTGTCATACTATTGTTTACTATAAGTCCATTTGATTTTTATGCGATATTTACACAGTTATAATTTGTATATATTCACTACCATAGCATTCGAAAAAAACGCAAAAGAAAAACTTATATATTATCCTTTATTTACTTTCAAAATAACTACGTAACGTACAATCCCCCGCGATACCTCCTAAGCTGTAAATTTGTCCCAGCGAATTTTGAATAAATTATTACCTTCGTATAATTAAGGTGGCCTGTTTTACTATTGGTCAAGTAAGCGATTACAATAACAATTTGTTAATGACATTGATAATGGATTAAAAATATACTTATAACTTAGAAGCACAAGGTTTCTTAAAAAGGTCCTGCCAATGCCATTCGTCATCGCAAATGCCTTCTTTTAAACCTCAGTATAGTGTCATCCCATTGCAGCGATGCTTTTACCTTTACAATAGCCGTTGTTTTTAAAATCGCCGTCAGCAGAAATAATCGAATATAATTAGAATTCGATGTATAATTCTCGAATAAGGATTTTGATGTATTTGGCCAATTAAAGTTATTAGCTTGCGGGAAAAAAAAATAATCAATTAAATACCTTGCATCTGTTTATTTTTATTTTTTATTTTATTGAAAAACATAGAGAATGTCCAAAGAGTATGTAACTAACATCATGAATAGTTTTTATGTTTTTCGTCCGTTTCTTGTTCCTAACCATTCAGCAAGATTAATTCCATAGGACCCATATATTTTTCAAGAGAAAAAACGTTAAACGGCTGCCACAGACCATTTCAATGCCATTAATTATCGTTGTCTAAATTCAAGAGATGAAAATGTTCCCCCAATGTCAAATTGTCAGCATGCGGGAGAATGTTGTAGCCTACATCCTGCTTTTTTTTTCAATAATAAGATTCAGTAATATACACCATCATTCATAGTAAATATATTGGGAACCGCAACATGAGTTTTTAACGATAATGAAAAAAATAGTAACATGAAAACAGTAAACACAGCGAAAGCCAATAATATAACAATGAAAATAGTAACTCGATAAAGAGTATTGTGGACAATAATATGGTTTATGCAATAATTAAAAAATCATAATACCAGTGTCAATAATTAAAATGAAAACGACAGCTACAAGCAGAATGAGAGGCTTTACATATAATACTGAAAAGCCATGAAATACAAACAATTACTGTTATATTTTATTTAGGAGTATCAGAGAGAAGGTATGAATTTACTTTCAGATAATTTTTCTCCGTCGCGTATCACATTTAAAGTTTCAGAATTAAACATATGATAAAACTGTCATGTGAAAAACAGTGAATTTAACAGCAGTTTGTTGAATAACTTGTTACTCTGAAATATGAATATATTAAAAAGCATGTAAGTTTTTCAAAGACATAGTGGCATACTATTATATGAATGAGTTACAGTTGCGGCTGAAACCTGATAAATAACCGTCCAGTATTTTATTTATCAAAAAAAGGAAATGTTGAAAAAGCTTAAAATGTGGTCATTTGTAGTAAATACACCGTTCAATCCGTGAGTATAATGTTTTCATCTATAATTAATATGCACTGTTTCAGTAACGTTGTCAATTTGTATGTAGGGTATATTCCCAGCAATATGATTTCTTAGAAAATGGGAAGATAGATATTCAATAGTTTTCATTCTTTCAATATTTTCTATTATGATATTAACAGTTTAACAACAGGCGAACAATGCATAATTTTCTGAAGGTGAAATGGGGGGTGATATTATTTACACAACGAAATTCTACGGTTTGAACATTAATATCTAAAGGCCGTAAGTTGTCCATCTCCATGCTTTTGAGTCGAAAATAGCCCGAGTGGGTAATTCGCTGAACTGCTTCCGTACTGCTTGGTGTAAAGCCGCTGCTTTCCCTGGGGAGTCTCTCCATCATCATTTCTTGGCTTGTACTGCTGCTGGGAATACAGGTGAGGCTGCGTTTCCGTAACCGCCGTTTACTGGGGTTGCTGCTTGAAGGAAATCTCCGAAAAACTGGGGGTTGCTGACTGTAAACCGCTGAGATGACTCTTGAGACTGCTGATTGTAGCCATCATACTGGGCATACTGGTTGAAGGAATCGCTGAAGCTGAAGTCCACTGGTAGGACTCGCTGGAGGACTGTCGGAGTCGGAGTCTGACTGGAGGGTGTCCTCGAGGTCGCTGATGTAGTTGATAACCGTGCTCGATGAGCTCCTGTCTGGACACCTTGCGATTCTTGGGACACTGAGGTACCATGGCCTTGAGTCTGTCAAGGGAAGAGTTCGCATTTCTGCCTTATCGGGAACGACTTTTGGTGGGGGGAGTTAGCGGCAAGGGGCTGCTCCCAAATGGGGGGGCCATAGTTTCCATTGGTTGGATGCAGTTCATCTTTTCAGACAAATTAATTTTCCACTGTTGAATTTCTGAAGGGGATGGAATTTGCAAGTGGAAATTTGTGTGCTGGTGGGGGGAAATTGCCGAGGTGGACGGTTTAAATGCCGCCAACTTTTGTGGGAAGATCCCCCCCTTTCGACCCCAACGCCTCCCCTTTGACGTTTTGAGAGTCGAGATTGGTCGGAGCAAGCCAGGTAAATTGTCGTTTTGTTATTTTTTCATTTGCCTGTATTTTTTTTGTACTATCTTAAACCCATTGGAATCTGGGACTGTTAAAATCCCGAATCGTCCCATATGGGGAGGAAAGGATAAAAAAGCGGGGAAAGATAATGTCCTCCCCTAAGTATAATGGTTAATCCCAAATGAATAAAGCTAAATGACAAAAAACGTTCTTTTACTCCCTTTGATGAATAGCAAAAAAACCCCTTCTTCCGGGGGCTTGATACAATGGAAGGGAAAAAAAACCCCACACTAGTTTTTGGTATTGGGTGGGTTTTTTTCTCCATTAATTACATGGATAAAAATGTCCCCCTACTTGCCTTTTAAAAAACATTAAGTGAAGTAAAATTTTTATCAATTTATATTTCAATAAATATTAAAATTTTTTTTTCAATCAGTAAATCCATGACTATTGTGTTGGATTTTGTTTTTTTATTATTATATATATATTCTTTTTTTTTTAGTAAGGGTTTTTGTTTTCAAACTTTTTTCAGTGTTTTGTTCCATACTATTGTTTAAAAATACGGAACCATTTTTTTTTTGATTTTGATATCGAACCCACAGGGTATCATTTGCGGGAAAGATTTTAAAAAAAAAAAAACTGTTTACAATCCCCCTACAGTGGTATTTCCCAAAAAAACAGCATGAGGAAATTACTAATTAATTTTTAAAGAGAAAAAACGTGCATTGGTTAGCTGGGATTTTTTAATCCATTAAATATTTTATTTTCAAATTTTGGAATTTAAAAACGTAAACCTTAGTGACCTTACGTGGGCACGGACAATCCCCCGCGACTGCTTCCCCTTTAGTTTGTGGATTTCGTCCCCCCGCGAATTTAAAAAACAATTATTACCTTTCGCTAATTAAGTGGCCCTGGTTAACTATTGGGGGCCCAAGTAAGCTTTTTTAAAATGGCCTGGAAATAAAATTTTCAAACCCTTTTTAAAAGGGTATTTGAAATTAAGGATTTTTAAAAGTATTTTCCAAATCCACATGGCCCCTAAATTTTTTTAAGATTGGGGAAAATATAAACGAAAATTAAAAAAAGTGGGAATAACATTTTTTAAGTTTGTTCTGTGTGAAATGGCCCTATAAATTTTCCCTCCAATTCAACAAGGGAAATAAATACCGTTTTTCGTAAATAATCTCATGGATATTTGCAGATTTCCAATTTCCGTCCTTAAAAAGGTTTTTTTTTACAAAAAAAGCCTTTTTTAAAACGTCCCGGGTTTTAAGTAATCCTTTCCTGCACCGGATGCTTTTTTCTTTACCACAGGGGCCCCGGCTTTTTTTTTTTTAAATTGCCTTTAGCAGGAAAAATGTCGAAATATATTTTAAAAAATTGGATGTTATAAGTTAAAATTTCATCGCTGTTTACTATTGAATAAAGATTTATAAAATCAGGCGATTTAAAAAAACTAATAATCCAATGAAAATTTCCAGCAAACCTAATTTTATTTTTTAACTGGAAAAAATTAGGGAGTTATCACAAGAGTTTTATAAACTAAACATCATGAAACTTTTTAAAGGTTTCCCGTCCGCCTTCATGTTCCCCCCCAAACCCATTTCAGATAGACCCTAGGGATAAAATATTTTTTTAAGAGAAAAAACGTTAGCACTTCCCGGTTTTAAAGGGTTCCATGAAACGATTGCATAGATTAAATTTTCAATGCCAATTAAATTATTTGATTGGGGAAAAATTTCAAGAGATTAATATTCCCCTATATCAAAATTGGTCAAGCCCCTGCGGGACAATGTTTTTAAAGGCCCTACATTCCTGCTTTTACATTAGTAAAGGTCAGTAAAACATGACTTTTCAGGTCGTAGCAATCTGGTTTTTGGGACGTGGGGCATGAAGTTTTTTTTACATAAATGGGGAAAAGAAAAGTAACATGTTTTTAAAAAACCGGTAAAACAAAAACAAAAAAACAAAATTAAATATGACAAATGGGAAAATAGTTTAAACTCGATAAAAAAGAGTATTTTTGAAAAATAAAAATAGTTATGCAAATAATTAAAAAGTCATAATACCAGTGCCAAAAAACTATAGCAAGATGTTGAAAGGCCCCATGGGGAAAAAAAAGGCCCCAAGCTAAAAAGCCCCCGTAATAAAGAAGCGTTACATATAAGCTGATACTTTTTAAATATTGAAAAAAACCATACTTTGAGTATCGAGAAGAAAAAGGGGTGATTTTACTTTTCAGAAAAAGCTTCAGAATTAAAAAACAATCGGTGAATTCAGTTTTTGCCCCTTCGAATTGTTTGAAGGAAGTAATTTCCCAAAATGAATATAAAAAGGCATATATAAATGCATATTTTTTTCTGAGAAAAATGGGCGTGGGGGCCAATTGGAAGTTTATTGAATGAGTTGCACTGCGCGGGGTGAAAATCAATTAAAAACTTTTAAAAATAAATTTATCTCTAAAATTCAGGAAATGTTGGAAAAATTCTTAAACTTGTGATCATTTGTTTGCAAATCCTCGCGTTTTCACTGTGGGGGGTATGATCTCCATTTTCATGTATTAATCAATATGCACCTGTTTTTTCAGCAAAAACGGTTGCCAATTTTGGCCAATATGAAACATTTCTCTTAAAAGGGGAGAGATTTTTTCCCCAAAAGGTTTTTGATTCTTTTTCCAAATATATTTTCTATATTTTTATCAACAGTGTTTTAAAAACAGGGGAAAAAAAAATGGTATAATTTTTTCTGGAAATGAAATGAGGGGGGATAGTATGTTACACAATGAAAAATTTAACCGATTTGGTATTAATATCCAAAAAGCCCGTAAGTATCCAAATTTCCCCTTGCTTTGGGTTCGAGTAGCCGAGTGGGTAATTCCGCTTTTGGGGAAAATGCTTTTCCCGTTTCTTTCTTGGGGTTAGCCCGCTGCTTTTTTTCCCTGGGGAAAGTTTCCCCCCCATCATCATGCAAATTTTTTCCTTGGGCTGTTACTGCGCTGGGGGAATACAGGTGGAGGCTGGGTTCCCCTAAAACCGCCCGTTAAATGGGGGGCTTTCTGCCTTGAAGGAAAAAATCTCCGAACTGGGGGCTGCTGGACTTGGTACCGCTGAGATGAGACTCCTTGAGTGTAGCCCACTTAAAATGAGACGGGTGATTGTACCATCCATACTGGGCCCAATTTTACTGGTTGAAAGGAAGTCCTTGAAGCTTTGAAGTCCGAGGGGAAATTGGCCCGGGAGGACTTGTCGAATCGGAATCAGAGGGGGTCGACTGGGAGGGTGTCCTCGAGGTCGCTGATTTTTTGATGGAACCCTGTTCGAGGAAAAGGGTCCCTGTTCCCGGACCCCTTTGCGATTTCTTGGGACCCTGAGGTTACCCATGGCCCCCTTGAAGTCGTCCCCAGATAGAGGCCGCAATCTCTGCCTTATCGGACGACCATGGTGGGAGTGGGCGGCCCCCGGGCCCCCCGTGCCGGCCATGGGGGGCCCCTAGTTCCATTGGTTGTTTGG
>NC_051391.1:45927560-45935060 GCF_015228065.2 Penaeus monodon
CTGGGTTTTGTTAGCTTAGAATTCATAGGTTGTCACGGGTATTACCGCTGTGAATATAAAGCTCTGAACCGCTTTGTTCCTATAATGTAGGGTCACCGCCATTAGTGTTTGCAGCTTTTGGAGTTGCTGTTCTTGAAGGTTTTCTTTGGACAGACCCAATTTGTTGTAGTAATCAGTGACCACTGTTGCCCTGTCCATGGAAAATTTATCAACACTTGTTACTGTGTAATCATTGTCCCAGTCATAGATACGTGATTTAAAGTGATGCTAAGGTAGGGGGGATAGAAATTTGACCCTATTTGTTTTTGGGGGTGACTGAGTATTATCAACAGCGTATTCGTTACT
Source organism: Penaeus monodon (assembly GCF_015228065.2). Classification (NCBI taxonomy): domain Eukaryota; kingdom Metazoa; phylum Arthropoda; class Malacostraca; order Decapoda; family Penaeidae; genus Penaeus; species Penaeus monodon. The sequence continues at coordinate 45,927,906 of NC_051391.1, forward strand.
ATTGCAAAGTGGTCATGATTAGCTCTGTTGCAAGCATGCTTCTGACGTTCCATGCACAAGATCCCTCTAATTACATAATCTAGCCTGCCCCCCGCCACGTGAGTTTGCCGTCTGTATCATATACTGTTCATAGATTGTTGTTCACAAAATGTCGGAACTCTTCGCCATTTTCATTGCTTTGACTATCTCCAAATGTATAATGTCTAGCATTAAAACTCCCATCCCATATTGTGCCCGTGATTCTGAAAGTTGGGCAGTGAATCAGTCTGAAACTTTCTACACCTTGCGTATACATTGTACAGAGAAAAAAAACCCAGAGGCGTTTCGAATATGTAAATGCTGATACTGCACATTATTGTCATTAGATTTCTGCACCAACTTATGCGGTATGGTGTCACTGACATAAGTCAATAGGCCTGTCATTCCTGTGTTCGTATAGCACCAAGAATGATTGAATAATGGATGTTATTCCCGTAGATTTAAACACTCCTCTCACCCGATGAAATGCACGCAACGCTTTTTAAGGTAAATAGTAGCAATAATACATTTGAGAACCGAGCGTGAATTCTGCCTTAATCCACATCGGCGTGAAATAAAATTGTTATAAAGGCGAAAACAAAATAAAATTCGAATAACTGCCAAACACAAGCTAGGAAATGCGAGTCCTCTACCTAATTCTACGCTCAGTGGAGAATTAGCGGCATCACTAATTTACTTGGGCCTCAAGAACCGCAAGGTGTCCAGCTAAGAACATGACGAACATACATCGTTTATATCAGTGACCAAAAGAGGCACCCGACAGTTCAACCTGAACTTATAAAATCCTAGTAGCGATTGTCTATTCAGCTAGCAGTCTCATACTGATGCCTACTTTCAGCTGATGCAGTCCACGCCACTTAGATATCTGGCAATGTTGACTTCTGGATGATATATCAATAAATGATGGTTGCAAGTTATGAGAATCATCATGGAATGAATTCTTGAAAATATTCACTCGACCCAAAAAGCAGACTTCATAGATGGTACCCCCACTCTCGTATCACCTGAATCGTGCCACGTACATTAATTTAACGTCCAACACACACCCTTGCTGGTCTCCTTATCAATAAACATTTTCAACTCATGTTTGAGATTGGTCAATTTTCGTTCAAGACACTTACATAACCATATTTCATGAAATACACATATTACAGGCCTTTCTTGTTGTTTAATGACTAATTTTACTACACCAGACAAAATGGCAACTCAGCTCAGGCATGGGGTACTCGGTGACTTTATTCTAATCAAATGATCCTTCATACTTGGGTTCAACATTTTAACCCTTTGTATTGGGATGGCATGCCCACTGTGATTTACGTTTATCGATTATGTTTTGCAAATAGATGGCTAAATAAGTACTCAATCACCAAGGCGTTCAGTAGTCGCACTTATCTCATCTATTTACCGGTTTCTTTGATTTACGGAAAGATTTTAATTTATTACTAACAGCGTTTTGATAACATATAATGATGGTAATATCAATAACGATAAGTGTCAATTTTAAAAGTACAAAATAACATTTTCATAAAAACATTACGGGCTAACAGCTGACTACTTGATGACTCAGTACTTAAGGAACCATCTATGTGGAATAAAGTTGTGGACAACATACAGCATACACCATTACAAATGGTTATTGAAATTTGATGGTGAATCATAGCCTTCCTGAGTCTAGGGTGAGTCTATTTAATTATATAAGATTAGGCGCACTATAATACCAAATACTGCCCACATATCGACAATATGATACAAGTCTTACGGGTGAAACCAAATCTAGTTATTAAATCCTTTATTCTTCTATAAACGATTTCCAGAATTAATTTGGCAACATAATTTATTAGACACAAAACAAACACAGTAACGTGTACACAAAGAAGAATAGGGAAACAGCCACAGTAGAAAATGAAACTAAACAGTTTCATTTAGTTTAATTTTCTGTCGTTTCCCGTATTCATAAATTTATTAGACATGTGTAAAACCACTTTCAATTGGTGGGCGAATTAACGAAAAGACATGTTTCCATAAAATCATATTTATTCCGTATGCTTTCAGCGATATATAATTACATGAATATGTACACTGCAGTTATAGATGATAGGGGATGGGAATATGTACATAATGAATGTTCAATGAAGCACTCCACTAATATCCGAAACCGTAAGTATCCATCTCCATGCTTTGGGTCGAGTGGCTGAGTGGGTAGTTTACGTAGAACTGCTTCAGTAGTACCTTGCTTGTAGCCGCTGCTTCCCTGGAGCCTCCATCATCATGGATTTCTTGGCTGTACTGCTGCTGGGAAATATGGAGCGCTGCGTTCCATAACCGCAATTGATGGAGCTGCTGCTTGAAGGAAATCTCGAACCGGGCTGCTGACTGTAACGCTGAGCTGAGACTCTTGAGTGTAAGCCACTTAAACTGAGATGCTGATGTAGCCATCCATAATGGTGTAACTGGGATTGGAAGGAGTCACTGAAGCTGAGTTAATGTAGGACTCGCTGGAGGACTGTCGGAATCGGATTCGGAGTCTGACTGTAGGTGTCCTCGAGGTCACTGACCATATAGTGATGACGGTGTTCGAGGAAGCTCCTGCCTAGACACTTTACGATTCTTGGGACACTGAGGTACCATGGCCTTGAGTCTGTCGAGGTAGAGGCGCATCTCTGCCTTATCGGATGACATGGTGGAGTTAGCAGCGAGGGCTGCTGCCATGGCGGCCATGGTTCCGCTGTTCATCTTGTGTTGATACTGTAAGTATGACGTTGCTAACACGAGAAGATCCAGAGAATGTCTGTCTATGGAGCGTTTACCTGGAACACCTTATATGAGACAGCGACCAAGAAGGGACCGCCCGCAACCACGCTCCTTGTGACGTGGAGGCAGGTGAATGGTCAGTGGAGGGAAACAGGTATCAGGTGAGATGGAAATTTCCCTTTTGTTTCGTTCCATTGGAGTATGATCTGGTGGGTTTTAATAATGCCAAAAACAAAATTTAAGCTATCCTCCAGAATTGAAAGATTCTACGATTTCACCAAGAATTATCATTTATATATATATCATATATATATTATTAAAAATAATATATATATATATATATATATATATAATATAGATATATATATAATTTATTAATAGATAATCTATCTATATCGATATTTCCCGATCTCTAATATGGTGATATATAGATGGATATATATTGAACATACAAAATGCATATATATATATATATATATATATATTATATATATATAATATATATATAATATATATATATATATATATGAGTGTGTGTGTGTGGTCGTGTGTGGTGTTGTGTGTGTGTGTGTGTGTGTGTGGTATGTTGTATTAATATATCTACACCTTTATCTATATAGTCGATTTTCCCTTCACTGTATGTACGCACACGTGAATGCGTGCTCACAAATGTATATATAACAATCTGTTTCTGTATGTATATTTGTAATAATCTGTATATATACATAATATATACACATTATATATTATACAAATAGATCGGTGTACATGAGGAAAGAATGAGTGAGGAACAGGGAGACAGATACATATCATATATGTATACACATACATGAGTGCGCGGCTACATATCGCATAATACAATATCGTTTCTGTATGATATTTGTATTATCTGTATATATACAATATATACATATATATATATTATAGATATATATATATATAATAATATATAATATATATATATAGACTATATATAAATATGTGTGTGTGTGTGTGTGGTGTGTGTGTGTGTGTGTGTGTGTGTGGTGTGTATGAGCGAAAAGTTGAGTGTGGAACAGTTAGACAGATATGTATTCTATTTGTATATGTACACAAAATATATGTATATCTGTATGTGTACAATAGCATCGGATGAACGAGAGCGAAAGAGAGTGTGTGACCCGAAAAGCTGGGGTTGTTGAAAGACAGACAAAGCATATTGTACATTTCTATCTCCTACAAAGACACAGAGCATTAATGTGCATTCATGCATTCTGGTGTGCATTGTTCACTATGTACGCTTAAATCTCTTCTAAAGAGGGATTAAGTAGTTTCGCTACATAAAAGTCATTAGGTGCCCACGGCCGCAATTTCCTATTTATAATCACTACCTCACTAATACAATCTAGTCCCGTAATCAGGCTCGACCTCATATTTGCCTCGGCTTTGTTGACGAAATCACAGTTATGAGTTACGCCAAAACTCATCTATACAGCAGGTAACGCCAGCGTCACCAGGTATGCTGACATGCTAATGACCTTATTAAAAAAGGAAATTTTTCCACGAACGATCATTGCCTTTCTAAAATGAGCTGGATAAGATTTTTGCTTGCTCTCTTTTTGACTAAAATTGTTTGTTGTTAAAATTCTGCATTTATATGTTATTACAGAATCAAATTCGAATCTTGTGAATTGATAGAAGACGTAGGGGTGATGTAGTGTACTGATATTCGTATTTAGGGTGCAAAGCACCCTTAAAGCCTAATTACGCACACCACACACACACCACACACACACACACATATATATATATATATAATATATATATATATATATATATATATATATATATGTATTTATACATATAAATATTATATATATATATATATATATACATATATATATAAATTAATATATATATATAATATATATATATATATATATATACATATATAATATATATATATATATATCTAATATTATATATATTATATATATATGTGTGTGTGGGTGTGTGTGTGTGTGTGTGTGTGTGGTGGGTGCTGTGTGTGTGTGTGTCTGTGTACAATATATATATTATATATATAATATAATATATATATATATATACATAACATTGTATATATATAATTTATATATATATATATTATATATATATATATATATTTATATATATAAATGTGTGTGTTTGTGGTGGTGTGTGTGTTTTTTTGTGGGGGGTTGGTGGTTTGTGGGTGTGTATATGTGGTATGGTGTGTACATATATATTATATATATATATATAATATATTATATATATATATATAATATATATACATATATATACATATAATTATATTATTATATATATATATATATATATATATAGATATATATATATATATATGTGTGTGTGTGTGTGTGTGTGTGTGTGTGTGTGTAAGCGAGAGGTGTGTATATGTGTGTGTGACAAGTATATATAGATATAATATATATATATATATATACTATATATATATATATATATATATAGTAGTATATGTATAATCTATACACATCACAATATATATATATATTATATATATAGATACATATATATATTATCTATATAATATATATATGTATATACATGAATATATAGATAGATATATATATATATATATGATATATGTATACACAAATATATACATACATATATATTATATGATATATATATATAACATATATATATATATATATATATATATATATATATATGTGTTGTTGTGTGCTGTGTGTGTGTGTGTGTGTGTGGTGTGTTGTGTGTCGTGTGTGTGTGTGTGTGTACTGTATATATTTATGTATGTATGTATGTATGTATATGTATATATATGTATATATATGTAGAAATAGATAAATAAATATGAATATACCCAATATATATATATATATATATATATATATATATATTATATTAATATATTCTGTAGCACACACAAAACACACACACACACCACACACACATAAATAATTATACATACATACACCAAACACACACACATTATGTGTGTGTGTCTATATAGTTTAATAGGTATTATACATATATATAATATATAATATATATATATATATATAATAATATATAAATATCTATATATATATGTGTGTGTGTGTGTGTGGTGTGTGTGTGTGTGTGTGTGTGTGTGTGTGTGGTGTTGTGTGTGTGTGGTGTGGAGTGTTTGTTTGTGTGTGCTCTCTTTTTCTTATGGTGTTGTTGTGCGTCTGTGTGTATGTATGTGTGTGGGTGGTGTGGGGTGTGTGTGTGTGTGTGTGGTGTGTGTGGTGTGTATGTGTATGTATTATATATATTACTATATATATATATATCATATATAATATATATATATATATATATATATTTAATATGTGTGTGATGTGTAAGTAATTAGAAACAATTGACAATAAGGGAGTACAAAATATTGATGCATGAAAGTATGAATATAAAATAAAAAAACCCTGTTCAGTTCAAGATCTGAACTAAAGATAATCTGATTACTGACCTGGTCACCACTAATCCCCAGAGGTAATACGGGAGGTCTAATCACTGTCATTTTCTCCATGGAAATCTCAGTATGAGATTTCTTTTTTTAGCAATCTCATTAAATTTACGATGAGAAAAGTCTTTTAAAAAAAGAATCTGTTATATATCACGAGTGATAACAATGTCAGTGTTAAAGGATTTATTTTCTTTGACTTTTCCGCGAAAATGCACGTTTGACAAAAAAGTGATGTTATTAACTTCTTCACAAGGAAATTGACGTATCAAGTATTGTAATCAAGTTTTTAGCTTCGAAAGTTGTTGTCAAATAGACGTCGTGATATTAACATTGTTTGATATTATAATGGCGCAATTGTAATAATGTCATACCAATAATACCTTTAGAGTGATTTGATAATGAAAACATTTGTTTTTGTGTTACAGGACTTAAATGGTTTGTAAATGGGTTGTGTCATGAAATGAAAACAATGGATATCGGCAACAAATTTATTACATAAAATTATACACCAGGCGTATTACACATACTACGTATTAAACAACACTATATGGAACAAATATGATGCGAATTTTTCAAATGAACATGTTATGAAAGGCACACAGGTAAGGCCGGTGAGGAATTAGAAAATCCATTTCCCGACTGCCAGCCGTAGCATCATAGGAAGAGTTAATGGCGTGGCTCCACCGTTAAAGAGCATTGTAGCTGCTGTTCCCCTGATACACATCACTGTACATGTTGCCTCCCTGGGAATACCACTTGTCTTGCACTGTCCTGGTGGAAGCGGCCATAGTTGTAACCGGGGACTGGAGCTCGCTTCATGTTGGAATCCCCGAATTGAGTGACTGGGAGGCAGGCTGCATACTATGGTGCTT
>NC_051391.1:45940060-45942560 GCF_015228065.2 Penaeus monodon
ATAAATTCGCTTTACGTTTTGCTTTTGGTTCAATAATCCACATTCACTTGACACCCATTTAGCATATGCGGTCAAATAACAGTGGCCAAAGCTAAAACTATTAAGGCTGCTGGGAGGAATCAGCAGGGATTTTGATGGAGTCTAATTAAAGAGGACAAGACCGCCTGGGCCTTCAAGCGTGGACCTTGCATCCTGTTGCCAGTTAATAAATATTGCTAATTTTCGACCACGTTTCTGTGATATTCTTCCGTTGTGGACTTGTGAAGGTCTGGTTTAAGCGTAATATTTTATGGTATTTATTATATAAATGTTTACGACGTAACGGTAGGTGATGGTACGTGTACGTACTGTTCTTAGAAGCTAATAAACTGCACCTGGTGCCTGAAATTTTGATTATCTTATCCAGGCTTTGGTGGGACAAATCTCAATGTGAGGCTCGTTAAGTCTTGACCCCGATTGACCTGACATGGTTCAGAGTCAGCCCAGGGGAACTGGGAACAATCTCCTCCGTCTTAGGGTATAATGGGAGCAGATTTGGAGAATGTGGCTGATTTACAATAAAGTGACATGCACACTTCATGTCTTTAATCCGTCATCAGCATAAACTCGCTCTTTCTCCTTCTAGTCAGCATATCGCTAACCATGTATCTAAATCGGTGAATATCAAATATTTCTTAAAATCTGAATATACAATTGCATTTTTGAAGATATAGTATGGAAATCAGAACAAGAATACAAGTATTTTAATTAGGCCTAACCGGGGGACGAAGCTATGAGTTAGAATAAGTATACAGAGGGAGTGAGGAGGGATGTGAGTGAACGGGAGGCATAGGGGATGGACAGGGAGTGAGGAAAATTAACAGGGTGAGGTAGCGTATAAAATGCGTTTGGCGTGAGAGTATATCTTCAATAAAATGAGGATGGTGGTATCTGTTGCGACTGAGACAACAATAACATATGCTCCTAATTCCAAAATTTGCATTGGTGTTGATAATAAACATATCTTTCTTGCTGTCCAATCGTCTCGCACCGGTGCCTCATGAGTTAACAGGAAACTAAATTTTATTGTGCTTATAAGCGAAAATATGATATGAAATGGACAATTTACTTCTTTTGAGGAATGTAATTAATATTGCATTTTCAAACAAATATGCGACTAGGAAGATACATTTAATAGACATGTTTACTTTAACATATGTACGACATAGAGATTAGTTTCAAAATTGCATTAGTTTATTATTTATATTTTTACATGACAAGATCTTGCTAGTAAAAAAGGAATGTTTTACAATAATAATAACTGTTTAGTTCACAACACACACACACACACACCACACACACACACACACACACCCCACACAAAACACACACACACACAACACACACACACACACACTTTTCAATTCATATGTAATTATTTATTTATATATAACATATTTATGATATACTAGACATATAAGCATGATAAATTATATATAATATGTGATTGACCATTAACATAAACAAACGCTAACATCCATTAGCACTACACTACACACACACGATACAGACACACACACACACACACAACCACTACACAACATATAATGTATTATATATATATATATTATTATATCTAATATATATATATACTATAATATATTATTACTATACTATATATATATAAATAATATATATATATAATATATAATAATATATATACACACACACACACACACATCCGCACACACAGCACACACACACTCACAGACACATATATATACACATCACACACACACACACACACACATATTATGATATCTATATATATATAAAATATATATATAATAATATATATAAATTATAATATACTATATAAAATAAAAATAAATAAATAGATATGTGAATACATGAATCATATATAATATCTATATTTTCTATCTAGCTAGCTATCTATATATTATTTACAGACACACACACACAACACATACACCTACACCATAATGTATGATATATATATATCTATATCTATATCTACATTATATATCTATATATATCTATCCCTATAGTATATAAATACATACAATATATAAATAACATATACACACACACACACCCCCAACACACACACACACACACACACACCACAACACACACACACACACACACACACACACACACACACACACACCACATATATATATATATATTATATATTATATATATAATATATATATGATATATATATATGTGTGTGTATGCATGACATATATACATATATATATATATATATATATATATATATATATAAAATATATATATATATATATATATATATGTATGTATATACACAAACACACACACACACACACACACACACACAACACAACACAACATACACACACACACACACACACACACACACACACAACACACACACACACACACATATATTATATGTATATATATATATATATAATATATATATATATAATATATATATGATACAACACACACACAC
>NC_051391.1:45962560-45987560 GCF_015228065.2 Penaeus monodon
TAGACGAAGATAACCAGGTGTTCATGATATCCATATGTTTTGTGAGATATATGTAATGAATTAATTACTGAAAGACATACATATAAGTATGTACAACTTAATGAAACATGAATATTAATTCTTCGAAAAGGTACAGGTTAACAAACAAGAAAAGTTCCACTACACTTTAACTTAAGCCACAAAAAGGGACCTTATAAAACTTACGTGGTGGTGAAGCTGTTCTTGAATACGTTGCTGTATATGTTAAAGCAGCATTGCTAATGGAATAGCTTCCTTCTTCTTTTGGTTCACTCCCATTACTACTTGCACTCGTCACTGGACAGGCTGGACGTCTGCGAGTTGACAGAGTTTGGGTTCGAGATGGTTCTGGTGCTGACCCTACATCAGGCATGGGAGCTTCACTGCCAGCCCGTACATCTTTTTTGCGCTGGATTACTGTACCTGAAGGGGAAAAAAAAATCAGTGTATTTCATATAGGATTTACACACAGGCAATGGAATAATGAATGCATGTTATTTCTGTGAAAAAAGAATGATGAAATAAAGAATTAAAACTGTGTTCAAACTGAACAACTCTGAATAGTATCTACCTACATGCTAAAAAATAGGTAAATTTCATATTACTATATACCTAAGAATACCTTATAATTTCAAAATCAACCAACAGCTACAGAAATTCAATCAAGTTTATTCTCTACTCATAAGATATAAAAGAACAGCAAATTTTGAATAATGCTTTCATACCAATACCATGATACCATATCAACCTTAAGCTTAAAAGAAGTAAAAAAAAAAAAAATGTTAAGCATAACAACAGCAGGTTCACCTGTATGTCCATGGGGTAGAAGTATCGTAGGAGACTGACGATGATCTCGAAGACCGCAACTCTCACTTATCTGGTTGAGGTCAGCAATCATCTTGTCCCAATCCGTTTTATCTTCTGGTGGGCCATAAATAACATGCCTTAAGCCTTACAAACTCTACATACTATTCACACCCCAGACAGAGGGGATGTTTCTAATGATTGAAATATAAGGGTTTAATATTTCATGAGTATTAAAATGATAAAATCGTTGCAAAGGCTGATATGATTTATGCCTTTGCAGTGATATTACCAAAGATAATACTCAGCATAGTCTCATGCATTCCCAGGACTTATTACAAAACTGGCACAGAAGCTTCATATTTTACACACTACAAAAGGTCTTAAAATCATATCAAGCAGATTGCAAAATATCAAAATAATAGAGAGAAAAATTTTCTGCAAAAGAAAAAAAGAATCTATCATATATTAAAATGACAAATCATAGCAAAATCTAGATCACAGAATCATAGAACAAAAAGAAGAAAAAAATGTTTTATATGTTTATGCATTCAACTATACCAACACAAGCACAAGCTGCACATGAATATACTACAAAGGGTTAAATAAGCATTTAAAAGCAGTAACATAAACTAATAATTGTCTTCTGTCATCTGTAACTATGTATACCAAACATCTGCAACAACAATGAACCTGAATTGCAAGAAACCCTTAACAATTTATAAATGATGAATGAAGACAATATCCAGAAGCCATACCATTGGTAACCTGCATAAATATCCATATGATCAATTTGCATACCTGACTGCCCACTGTCAATTGAGGGCGGGGGAGAAGGAGACCGCCAAGCATCTCTGACTTCTTCCTCTGTTCTTGTTGATCCCTCCACACCATCTGCATCACCTGCGTTGCTAATGCCAACTTCTTCACGGCCATCGACTCCAGCTCTTCGTCTGACAGTACTGCCACAATCTGGAAATACATTATGTGTAAAATCTTTTACAATATGCCAATTTCATACTGTGTATAAGTATATGGTATGTGATAATTTATGCAATAAAAGACTTATCTTTATCTTAACATTATTAAAAAAATCAATTCAAATATTGATATTCTCTAAATGAAGAAATCTATTTCAAATCTACCATATGAAAGAAATTGGGTTCCTTATCAAAAATGCAGATTTTTCAATAAATAAGTCTCTCCACAATATAAAAATAATACATCCACAAAGGGAGAAGATGGGAAGGAGAACACAAACACAAAATATCCTGCCTCTACTTTTGCAAGACATCCATGAAGAAGCCAGATCCCTACCTGATCTAAAGACAATATCAGATCCAGAATCCCTTTTAGATAATGCTGGAGTAGAGCCAGGAGGAGGAGGGTCCATGCCAGAACTGTCCCAGGACTCTACTGCCGAGTCCACAGAGGGAATTGCAGGACCAAAACGTCCCATCCAGTCTTCTCGTGTCAGCTCTTCACTTGGAACACCTATGCATGGTTTGGTGTTAGGAGGCAGTTAATTGACAACCTTTATGAATTATTATTATGAATAAGTCACTTTAACTTATGCGTTAAAAAATATATATAATGAGGAGTTTAATTCATTTTGATTTAGATATATGCTGGTAAGTAATTGTTAATAAGGTTCCAAAAAATGATCACAGCACAAATAAACTTTTTTTTTTCTTTATAAAGGGAGTGCATCTGCTTAGAAATAAATACCTGAATCCCTAGGCCGTGAAATCTTCAATGTGACTGTATCACCAGAATTCTGGAGCATCAATATTGCTTCACTGAGAGGCTTCCCCCGTAGAGAGGCACCATTAATTGCAAGAAGGCGATCACCTACATGGATGGCACCAGTGCGGTCAGCTAACCCACCTGTAGAAACATGTGATGGTCATAAACAAATTGATGATAAGAAATATAAACCCACCTGTAGAAACATGTGATGGTCATAAACAAATTGATGATAAGAAATATATATGCCCAGATTTTTTTTTCCAGAATATGATTATTCATAAAAGTAAAACACTCAAAGTCTGTTGGGAAAGTACTATGTGTTCTTTATTGTTTCTTTGTAATAATCAACAAGATATCAACATCTTACCAATGAAGCCAACATAATAAAGATTAGAAAAAAGTGTAGTTTTAAATACTTCCACATGCACTGGAATATTTCAACACAATAGAATGTGAGAATATCCTCAAAGAAAATGAGACTCATACCTGGAGCAAGACCCGCAATGTAAATGGGGTCAAACGGTTCTTCGCTTCCCGAGATGGTTATCCCAAGGGCGCCCCCGTGTCTGACCAGCTCTACTGTGTATACCACCAGACTACCGCTCTCCTCTGTGTAAAGTGTACAGTTTCTATTAGATCTGAACAATGTATTACTAATCTACTGATATATAAACTTGCACAGGATTACAAATATATAACTCTTTAAATTAAATATTGGTAAGACATGCATTATTTTGAACTTTCGTTGTACCCATATCAAAACACTGTGTAGTGGACTTCTGTAACTATCAAGAGATTGTCTAGTGCACTTTTATAGCAAGTATACAGCACAACACCTGAATATAGTTCATCTTTCTGAACTCGCAGAGTCACAATATCATCACAGCACTGAAGGATGGCCCTAGCATCCTCCAAGGTGAGGTGCTCTAATCGTGTAGAGTCAATGGCAAGGAGACGGTCACCAGGTTGCATAGTGCCGGACCGGTGGGCAGGGGAGCCACGCACGACTTCGCTGATCAAGAGGGGTTCACCAGATCCCCCTCGCCGTCCTGCTTTAGTTACATGATTTGAGACAATTAGTAAGTGCCGTAAATGAATATATTTCTTCACCAGAATATTTACTTTTTTATATGAGGATTGACTGTCTAGTCTATCTTCCTTTTCATACTGTTAAATATTATTGACGATATATGTAGCCAAAATGGGTGTGATTACAAACACACCATATGCAAAACAAATACAAATACTTACCAGTTAGTGTAATTCCCAAGGCCATTGTGCCTCTTTGCTAACTTCACTGCAAATGTTCCAGAGGAAGGAACAACTGAATCAGCAACATCAAACTCAACATCAAGTGTAACAGTTGGACGAGAATTGGCAACCATCTGCGTCACTTCGCTGACTCCGAGACCAGCTACGCTACGTCCATTCACGCCCATCAGGCGGTCACCTACACATATCACACTGCATCTGTAAATAGAAAGGATTTGTAATCTTCTTGTTCCTTATCTCTGCTTGTTAAGTTAAAGTTATAGGAGAAAATTAAGTATAACTTGTCTTGTATATATATATATATATATATATATATATATATTATATATATATATATATATATATATATATAATATATATATAATATATATATATAATATATCATATAAATATATATATATATATATATATATTATATATATATATATATTATATATAAGAGAGAGAGAGAGAGAGAGAGAGAGAGAGGAGAGAGGAGAGAGAGAGGAGAGAGAGAGAGAGAGAGAAGAGAGAGAGTATTATATATAATGCATAATACATATATACATACATACATACATGATATATACACACATACATTATATATATATATAATAATTTTATATATATATATATATATATAATATATATGATATATGTATATATAAGTATATATATATGTGTGTATATATATACACATATGCGTGTGTGGGGGGTGAAAATGAGAGAGAGAGAGAGAGAGAGAGAGAGAGAGAGAGAGAGAGAGAGAGAGAGAGAGAGAGAGAGAGAGAGAGAGAGAGAGAGAGAGAGAGATCCCCCATACACAAATATACATACAAAGCAATAATAAAAAAAATAAATCAAACTAATGATAAACAACGGAAAATACTAAACCAAAACACTGGAGAACAAGTTAAGAAAACACACATATAAAACCCTAAAGCAAACGAATAACACGAACAACACAGAACACTGGCATCCACTGCTTACTTGTCTGCCGGGCCACCAGGATCTATGGCTGCGATGACGGGCAGAGAAGTGTCCGGGTCTGAAGGGTGAGGTGGAGGCCGGAACACTATCCCGTAGCCTCGTCCTTCAACTACGAGGGTGACGGTCAGACACTCCTGATGACACACTCCAACTCCACCCACGCTGCCTCCGGTAGTGTGGGACGAGACGGATCCTGGGTGTGGGGATGTATATATGATTCAACGTTCAGCATTTATATAAGGTAAGGAGGAGGGGAATAAGTGTGTGAATCTAAATCTAGTAATAAAGTCGGGAGATAATATAGGAGACCAAAATTGGAGGAAGCATCATGAACAACGCATGTAAGGACTATCAATAAAGCTTCCGTTAGACAATTTGATATTCCAGTCTTAAAATTTCACACAAGTTCGGCCAGTCACCTGTTTCCGTGCGGTCATTGGGTCTGGTGCGGCGGTTGACCCTCCGTGCAGCCGCTGACCTAGGTCGCTGCGAAGCCAACGTATTGTAGCTCGACCCCCCGGACATGTAACCCCCGCTGCCGCCGCCGCTCATGTAGCCGCTACTGCTTCCTGCGATGCCGTAGAGGTGTGGGAATGCCACGCCCCCGCCTGTAATAGAATTCCTCCGTTGGGTTTCTGGATCTTTGCTCGGAATAAAAGAATGCAAAACGATGCCTCTGCTAACTTCCTTTTCTCCCCGTTTCCCAAACTTTCCCTCCCTTCCTCGCCTCCCTCCGTCCTACCATCCATCGTAACTTGATAGCGAAAGTGATGTATCTGATTACATCTTCAACAAAATGCAAGTATTTCTGAGGATGATTTAATCGCAACGCGTTAAATACATATTCTTTTTTATCCATACCCTTTTCCTTTATTTTTCACAATGAATTCTATTTTACCATTCCTTATTCTTTCCTTCCTTCCTTCCCCTTAACTTCCCTCCCTCCCTCTTTCCCTCCATTTGCCTTGCCTCCCGCCCTCCCTTCCCTTCCTCCCACCCTCAGTTATTCTTTCTTATCCATACCCTTTTCCTTCATTTTGCACAGTGAATTCTATTTTATCATTCATTAGTCTTTCCTTCCTTCCTTCCTTCCTTCCCATTTATTTCCCTCCCTCCCTACTTCCGTCCATTTGCCTTGCCTCCCGCCCTAGTTTCCTTCCTCCCACCCTCTCACCCTCCCTCCCTCCCTCCCTCCCTTCCTCCCTCCCTCCCTCCATCCTTCCATCCCTTCCTCTCACACCAAATCTCACCTCTCCTGAAGGTCATCCTCGGCTGAGAGGCCGGGGTCGGGATGATCTCGAGAGTAATGTGCGAACCCGATGCTGTCTTCAGTAACTGCGCAGCTTCAGCAACAGTAAGTTGATCTAGTCTTGTTCCATCGATGGCCGCCACTATGTCGTTCACGCAGAGAGCACCGCATCTGTTGGTATTTGAACAGACTGTATGTAACTGATGTCATATTTCGCCTGTAATTAATGTCATATTTCGCGTGTCATCATTATTATCATCAAACTCATCATCATCATCATCATCTTCATCTTCATCTTCCTCTTCCTCTTCATCTTCATCCTCATCATCATCGTCATCAATCATTCTATTTTCCAATACCATTATCATTACCATTATTAATATCATTATCATTATCATCAGTATTATCATCATTATCTGTATCGTTATTATTACTATCATGTTCATTATTACCATCATTATTATCACTGAAATAATTATTATGAATGAATTTCCATGTGCAGTTGCTGCTAATATATATATCTATTTAAATCTCAATTCACATATATTGCCGATCTCAACTGAAAGTGGAAAGTTGAAAGTATCTGTAATTTACGTGGATAATCTATAATGTTAACCAGATATACTGCATATTGATGACAAGCTGATTAAGCTGATAAGAACAGATACTAAACTTTGATCTTAGCCAAAAGGCCGAGAAGCGATATATTGATGACGTTAAGTTTAGTAAGTTTATTTACCACCCTGGCTATATGCTCAGGCGTGGGCAATCATGATTACAGTTTTACATATATCTGACATAGTACAGTAATCTGTAACTGCTGTAATTGTACATGGTAAAGTAGAAATATAAATCATACATCATACAATTTTTTTTACTTTCATATGCTTTTGCCACTGTGTTTAAATAAGTATTATTTGTTTACGGTAGTTATTGCATAGTAAATTTAGGGTATAGTACGAGTATATCTTCTAATGTATCAGATGAAATGAAATATTCACATAGCTCTTTATACCTCATGTTAGGTGGTCTGAAAGGCTGTATCACAGACATTCCGAGATACAGTGCTCAAGCGTTCACTTGTTTTCTTCGTTACACATTCTACATCTAGATTCATCTGCACTTTACTGAAACTTGATGAAGTGTACCCCTAGATTTCTGTCTACGATCAGTTGCATTCCGATCTATTTATATTAATAAGGTCACACCTGTCATTCATTATATTTTTATTTACTGTCATATACTCTATTCCTCAGTGACGCATGAATTTACCATAAAAACATGGTTTAAACTCACCGCTTACTTTTTTTTTTATCGAAGTAAGATATTCTGTGGCTGAATACCTCCGAGAAAGTTATATATATATATATATATATATATATATATATATATATATATATATATATATATATATATATATATATATATAAACAATCGTCTTCAAAAATTCTCTATTCTACTTCAATCACTCAGTCGAAAAAATATGCGAATTTACCCCCATGGCCCCCCAAAAAAGGAAATCGTTCAAAGGGGCTTAAGACATTTTTCTTTTCAAAACTAGTCTGTTAAAAAAAGAAGAAAAAAAACATTACTGAGCACATACCTCTCGGCGATGCTGGCCGTCCGAATTGTCTCTATGATGATGGCGTTGGGGTCCGGGTGTGCGTGCGTGAGGGTGATGCCCAGGGACGTACCCGGGGCACGTTCGATCTCCACGAGCAACGGCCCTCCCGACGCTCGCACGTTCTCCATCACCGACACGTCATACCTGCGGAAAAGGGGGGAGGAGGCGGTTTAAGGCAGGTATTTTTGGATGCTGCTTGTAATAGTTTTTTTTTTCTTATTTTTTGAAGTGAAGAAAATATCAATCATCTTTCACATTGAAAGTGGAAATATTTGCACTGGTATCATATGGGTCTTTCATTTATGGTAACTGTCTAGTTATGATTAGTATTATTTTATCATCATCATTATTATCATCATTATCATTATCATTATTAAAATCATCATCATCATCATCATCATCATCCTTATAATAACAATCATTATTATTATCAACTATCATTATCACTATTGTCATCATTATCACCATGATCATTACCATTTATGATAACTTTAATTTCTCATCATAATGAAACAGAAACAGCTAAACAAGCACGTTTTTCTACATTAATCCCAAAGGCAACTTACTCGACGGTGAGCGTGGCAGAGCGCTCGATCCGGCGGAGTGTTTCCTGGGCTTCGGTGAGGGAACAGCGCGTGAGGTCTCGGCCGTCCACCGTCACCAGGCGGTCTCCGGCTTTGATCGTGCCCTCCCTGCATGGAAGGGAACACAGAATGTTGGGATAGATGGATAAAAAAAAACAGAATTAATAGGATTATGCTCTGTATAACACAAATGCCCAAAGAACCAACAGCAAAACGGGTAATCTCAGAAACAAACAAAAAAAACGCAGATGAATAACCAGCGCAAACTAAGCAATGAGTGAATAAAATTAGAAAATAGGTAACTGTTTAAGAAGTGACCCCCCACCCCCGAGACTAAGTCCCCTATTACTCCAGTTAATAACCTTAAGGACACACCTGGGAATCCACAAACTTCGCTGTATGTTGAAATTCCCGTATTAGAAATAGAGTGATACATTAAAAGTATAGTGCTGTTTAAAGAGAGTTACAGTGGCTGATCGTGACTTTACGACCTACATGCGCAAAGACAAAGGTTCATACAGGGTTATCGCACAGGTAAGTTGTCCATTATGTATACTTATTCCAGAAAATGCTCTACATAACACAAATAGCCGACAAACCTATTTCGGAACAGAAAATCTTGAAAAAACAAACAATCCTGCGAACTCACCTGTCAGCGGGTCCCCCTGGCCTGACGTGGGTGATGACGAGCGGGCGGGTCTTCGTGGCATCGTGGGACGAACCGCCTCGAACCGTGAACCCGAAGCTTCCTTCCTCCTTCTCTAACACTACGTCCACCGTTCGCCCCACCACGCACCCGCTCCCTTGCACCGCTGTGGGGGACAGAGGAGAGAGGACGGTTGAAATAGAATTATCGGTGTCTTGAGAGAGAGAGAGAGAGAGAGAGAGAGAGAGAGAGAGAGAGAGAGAAGAGAGAGAGAGAGAGAGAGAGAGAGAGAGAGAGAGAGAGAGACAGAGAGAGAGAGAACAAGCGAGCGAGCGAGCGAACAAGCGAGAGAGATCTAGGGCATGAATACAGTAGAAGGACCCGTTATATCCAGCGTTCCCAGTGCTAATTATGAACAGTAGAGAGAAGGGGGAGAGGAGGTGAAGAGAGGCAACCGTTTCACTCATTAAGGTCCAGCTGGCAAGGTACTAATGGTCTGACACAACGTTGGGGGAAGCCGCATGTTGGCACCGCATGCGGAACACATATTCAGCAGCTTAAAATTCTGCAAACAAAGCCACCAGGTGAAGTGTTTAACGTGTAGTGTGTCATGTCTACAGCATAAAAGAAATTGTCACAAAATGCCACAAGGACAGTGTCATCAAGGTTGGTTCATCACAATGCCGATTCTTCCAACGTAGCCTACACTTTTTACCATTGTCCTGTGATAACTGTCGGTTATGTAACACGCGTGGCCATATTAGTGTGACTTGAAAATGGCTGTGACCAAAAACTGTGGTGGTTGAAGGGAAACTGTGTAGTTGATGAAGAGATTCTGTGTAGTGAAGAGGAACTGTATAGTACATGACGAAGAGTTTGGGCAGGTGAAGAGAAACTATTAGTAGATGAAAAGGGACTAACGTGTGCTTAAAATATCTGTAAGGTGGATGAGGTAGGTGAAGAACTGTCTGGTAGACGGAGAGGATCGGTATGGTAACCGGAGAGGAACTCTCAGGTAGACGAAAAAAAATGTATGGTAGATGAAGATGCAAGAGAGATAGAGAGAAAACTGCATATTAAATAGAAAACGACTGTCTAGTAGATGAACAGGAACTGCATATTGGTTGATAAAGAAGAGCGATGAGGAGGAACTGTGTGGGAAACAATTGTGTACTTATAGTACGAACTTACGTTTTGGTCTTACTATGCACAGGGCAGATAGTAAATACGAAAAATTTGCATAAGACAGTAAACATATGCAGCTGTCAAAGTTTACAAGATATATGGGAAAATAAAGTGAAACGTAAATGTACAGTGCAGTAAGTTTTAAAATTTCCTGATAAAGAATAGATGGAATTATGTTGTGCAAGTAATCTGAATTAAACTTTATCTAAAGAAGCAGTGCGCATTCATTGAAGTATATAAACATGTATAATAATAGAAACTCAAACATACAAAACTTTACACGTAAAATTAAAAAAAATATAACCCCACTTCTGCGCGCGGACAGCAGATAACCATAAAACCAAACCAAACCTATATACATATGCATAAATATACTTACATCCTTATTTACTCAGGTACGCGCAGTCACAGTCTTCAGCATAAACACGCACATCTAAACAAGTCAAAACAAGCCTACGGAATCGCATAAAAACAAATAATATCCCTTCTTGCCTGCTCGCATCGTGAACCAAATAAATCCACGAATGCCAGCAGACATAGCACGGTGCCAAGTAGGGAATTTTAACTGCTTTTACGACTCTCAGGGATCGGATGGACAGGTACATGATGCTGGCGCCCACTCACCTCCTTCTTGAACTCCATCTCCCGCCTAACATAAATGATAAACTAATTCTATCCCTCGCCCAACATAAAGAGTCAATTAACTTCGTCTCTCCACCAACATAGAGGATAGATTTACTTCATCTTCCCATCAGCATAGTGGCGTAAACTCACCTAACTACCAAAATAGAGGGTAAATTAGCTTCATCTCTCCATCAGTATAGAAGGATAAATTCCCGCCATCTCCCTACCAGCAATGGGGGAAGCCAACTCCCTTCATCTCCTAACCAACAGAGAAGGAAAATTTCACTTCCATCTCCCGCCCAACATAGAGGAACGAACTCAAACTCTATCCACCCAACATAAAAGCGTAAACTCACACTATCGGCGGTGATTTATTCCCCTACACCTGTTTGTCAGCGCCGTCTCCTCGTATGTTTTGCGAGGAAGATTGTATATATGTGGAAGGCTACGGGTCCCTCTCGGTGTGTGGGTATGATTAGTGGCGCTGAGAGCTGTTTCTTATAGTATGTTGTGGTACTTAATGGTTAAGTGTGGTTGATGGTGTTTCTTACTCTCAGAGAATGAGAGAGAGAGAGGGAGCGAGAGGGAGCGAGATAGGGAGGGAGGAAGGGAGGGAGGGAGGGAGAGAGGGAGGGAAGGAGGGAGGGATGGAGGGAGAGAGATAGGGAGGGAGGGAGGTAGGAGAGAGAGAGAGAGAGAGAGAGAGAGAGAGAGAGAGAGAGAGAGAGAGAGAGAGAGAGAGAGAGAGAGAGAGAGAGAGAGAGAGGGAGAGAGAGGAGAGAGAGGAAGAGAGAGAGAGAGAAGAGAGAGAGAGAGAGAGAGAAGAGAGAGAGAGAGAGAGAGAGAGAGAGAGAGAGAGAGAGAGAGAGAGAGAGAGAGAGAGAGAGAAGAGAGAGAGAGAGACAGACAGAGAGAGAGAGAGAGAGAGAGAGAGAGAGAGAGAGACAGAGAGACAGACAGACTGAGAGAGAATATACAAAAATAATTATTGACTAACATATTGTCAAAGTATGGCTAAAACAGCCAACACAAAGAGGAAAAACGAAGAGTTAATACAGAAAATGATGTATTTTCGACTTCGTAATTAGAAATTCTCCAATCACACAGCCATGACTTCGTTTCATTACTCATTTATGGTAACTTATATCTTCATTAACTCAAGGCCTATGTGACAAGAGGTTACATTAAAAAAAACGACTTGGAGAATATGACAGGAGGCCAACTGTATTAGATTTTTTTTTATGACTTGTCAAGAGTGTCATTTGTCGATCATCGATCTGAAATAATAAGCAATGATGGCGATCCGTTGTCAACAAAATATAAATGAACTTATAAATCATTAAATAAGATATGAATAAAAACAGATTTTTCGTTTCATTCCCAATGTTTCTTTGCGTTTGCTATCTCGGCTTCTATTTCAATTACCTTAGATCTATATGAAATGAAAATGGGATACGTCCTATTTTAATTCCTAAATCATAAAGCTTATAAGACAGAACTTAAAATACTTTTCGCCATTAAATACAACTCGATTTTAGAATGCAGTGTTATGATTACGACTTCCTTACAGTTGTATGAATATTTCTGCTTTAGTGCTTCGTAATATTCCTGACAAAGAAATAGAGAAAGAGGAAGAGAATTTGATAGAAATCGAGGAACAGAAAAAATAGAAATAAAAGAGGTGTAAAGGGGAGTATATATAAGCCCCATATGAATAAATAAATAACTACGAATATATATAAAAAGGAATAAGACGCATTAAATGTAAAAAATAAATAAATAAATAAACGAATTAAATGTAACTGTATTAAATAAATAAACAAAACAAAAACAAAAAAAAACAGAAAGGAAAAAAAAACGAAATGGCAGTGGCTCCAAGATCACCCTTGTCGCATTCCCCAAACCACGAAATTTTAGTATTGCATTGCAATCCTTGAAATGCTTCCGATCAAATAAAGATCAAGACGCGAATGTTGGAAAAGAAATGAGAGAGAGAGAGAGAGAGAGAGAGAGAGCGAGAGAGAGAGAGAGAGAGAGAGAGAGAGAGAGAGAGAGAGAGAGAGAGAGAGAGAGAGAGAGAGAGAGAGAGAGAAGACAGAGAGAGAGAGAGAGAGAGAGAGAGAGAGAGAGAATGAGAGAGAGAATGAGAGAGAGAGAATGAGAGGAGAGAAAGAGAGAGAAAGGAGAGAAGAGAAGGATAAGAGGAAGGGAGAAGAGAGAGAATGAGAGAGAGAGAGAAAGAGAGAACCGAAGAGAGAGAACACGACAGAACAGAAACCAGAGAGACATGAAAAGGAAAAGGAGAGTCAAGAGGAGAGAGTAAACGAAACTCGGAAGGGGGCACTTAACACCATTGGATACGATCAGTCCTTTTTTGGTTTATGCTGAGACTTTCGTTCGTGGCATCAAAGATGGCGAACTTTGAGATAGCGAGGCTGCTCAGACATAATGGATCGTACATTAACACCAAGACTCTGCCCACGTCACCGAAAACGACGCTGAGAGTCTTTTACGTTGGGAATAACGATCGAGGCGAGCAGAAGACGTCGTAGATTTTGCGTTGAAGTTATATAAATTTCGAAAATAGGGCTCTACCTGTCATTGGAATTCCTCTTGATATCATGCGCTGGCAGTCATGCGAAGAAAGAAGGACGTCATACAGAGCTACGAAAAAGGAAGAAAACTAAAATGTAACGTTAATTGTGAACTGAGTGTTTGATGTGCCATGGCATTCCTCGGGCACAATGTCAGTCATAATTATTTTAAGTTTGTCTGATGTCTTTTTTCTTGCTCTCCTCTTTCTCCTTTTTCTCTCTCCTTCCTCTCTTCTCCTCTCTCCCCTCTCTCTTCTAATCCCCCTCCCTCTTCTCTCTTTCTCTCTCTCTCTCTCTCATTCTCTTCCTTCTTTTCTCTCCCTCCTCTCGGGCGTCTCTCCCCTCCCTCTCTCCCCCCTTTTCTCTCCCCCTTCTCCCTCTCTCCCCTCCCCTTTCCCCCCCCCCCCCCCCCCCCTTCTCTCTTTCCTCTCTCTCTCCTCTACCTCTTCTCTTCTCTCTCTTTCTCTCTCCTCTCTTTCTCTCTCTCCTCTCTCCTCCTCTTTCTTCTCTTTCCTCTCTCTCTCTCTCTTTCTCTCTCTTCTCTCCTCTTTCTCTCTCTCCTTTCTCTGTCTCCTCTCGTCTCTCTTTCTCTCTCTCTCTCTTCTCTCTCCTCTTCTTCTCTCTCTCTCTCCTCTCTCTCTCTCTTTCCTCTCTCTCTCCTCACTCTTTCTCCTCTCTCTCTCTCTTTCCTTTTCTCTCCTCTCTCTCTCTCTCTCTCTCTCTCTTTCTCTCTCTCTCTTCTCTCTCTCTCTCCTTTCTCTCTCTCTCTTTTTCTCTTCAAGGAAGCAATAAAGGTGACATGTACAAGATATCCCTTTCAAATCTGTAAAGAGACGGCAGTTATCTAATTCTTCATCAGTATTACGTAATTTTTGTGGAATTATATATATATATATACATATATATATATATATATATATATATATATATATATATATATATATATATATATATATATATATATATATATATATATATATATATATATATTTCTAATGAAAGAATGGTAGCATGTTGTACAAAACAAGGCGCCACTTACGTAAATAAGATTAGTTTAAAATTGCGGCGGCGCCTTAAATGGAGTGTTGTTGGCATGCAAATATACTAACATGATTGCGCTCGTTTTCTTGCTTGGGATTTCCTGCGGTACCAGGCCGCCCTCGAGTCGTGTCCGCGGCTCTCCGACCCCGCCCGCGACGACTCGGTTCGACTGTCAGATTTACTGCGCCCTCGCAATACCGGGGAACCTAAGGGCGTGGTGACCCTGGGCGTAGGGGGTGTGCCGCCCCTGAAGGGACTGTGAGAGCGGGGCGAGGGCGGAGAGCACGCCCGCTTGGCTGACAGGAGCCTCGCCACGGAGGGGGACGGGGGCTGGTAGGGGCGCGGGGATGTTTGGCGACTCATGGAGGAAGATACGGGCGGGGCCAGGTTGAAGTAGCGGATGGGTGGGGGCGGCGGGGGCGGCTTGACGGGCGGAGGTGGGGGCGGGACGTAGCTGACGGGGGCGTTGGGTCGTAGCGGGTCCGGGAAGAAGTAGTGGTCGTATTGGACGTCCATGGCCCAGAGCGAGTAGCGGCGGGGCGGCGGGCTGGGCGGTGCCTTCATGGGGCCCTGGGGCTTGGCGCTGGCCAGGGGGCCGCCCTGAGTGGCCGCGCCGCTTACGAGCTGGCCACCTTTGCGGCCGTTCACGGGGCCCGACCACGGCGACACGCTGCGCTTGAAGGAAGACACGCTGGAGTTGCTATTTTTACGCCGGTACTCCGTCCGGCAGTCGGAGCTGTAGTCGGAGCAGTAGCCGCTCACGAGGTCGACGTCCAGGTCGGTGGAATGGTCGAAGGGGCGGAAGGCGGAGCGCTTGACCGGCTCCTTCTCCTTCTTGTCGCCGGAGAGGAAGTTGGTGAGGCCCTCCGTCAGGGACAGGAAGCGCTTGCGCAGCCCTTTGCGGCGCGGGCGGCCGTGGGTGGCGCTCCGCCCATCGCCTGAGGGGGGCACTATGTGACGGGCGCCGTTCAGGAGGTCCAAATTGTCCGTCCCGCTCCCGTGGTCACGCCCGCGGCCCCACAAGGACCCGGACGACCCGCGCCAGTCCAGCCGCCGCCCGCCGGACATCCTGAAGCTCTTCCCACGCCCACTGAACACCCGCAAGAAGCACTCAAGTGCGCGTGTTTCATCTAAACACACTAACTGAACTGCATTGTCTATTCATTGCTTTCATTCAGGTTACCAAATGACAGATGAGGATGTACAAAGTGACAATAAAACCTAGTTTACATCAGTCCACTTCTGTTGTAGCTGCACTAAACTGCATCACTTCATATTTATTCAGCTACCAGTTTATCTTGTACTGAACTACAAACATTGCTCACTCATTCTTCTGTATTCCCTGATTAAAAACAAAACCACACATAAAATACGATGCTACACATTTATGGATGACCAAGAATAATTCACTAAGGGTTTGTATAGTGCCAGACCGCTCTCATAAATCCCTAGACTGTTCAAAAGAATAACAAGCTTTTCATCAAAGTTACATGTGTCTCGAATCACGAGTATCATTGTTCTCTAATTTGAGACACCTGGCTGTGCCTGAGACAGCTTGGACAACGAATGAACAGTTGTCGTCTTGGCGTCCTTAGAGCGGCAAGTGTTGGTATTTGGAGTGGATGCCTTGCCAACACAGCCGTCCCCGTCACTGCCTGCCATCGGGTACTCCCAACATTCTCGTGGCACTACACACTAACTGTAACATGATTACTCTTACCATTAAAGACTCCTCTATTATGTTCCGAATGAAAATAACAAAAGCGTAAGTTAATTTCGCACTCGCATTTGACACGCGCGTTTATCTTCCGCCTCCGCGCGCGCTGGACCCCACGTGCTGATCGTGGTTCGGACGTCCTGGGGGATTAAAGTAAAGCCTGCCGTCCCTACACAAGGTAAACACGGCCAGATTCGATTACGGTTCCCCTTTTGTTTTAAAACAAATACCTCTTTGATGTCAGCAACAACAGCGTTGGAAGACGTTCTATAGGAATTCTCGAAAGTTTGAGTACTTTGTTCCGACACGCCGAAGGTCGCATCCATCAGCTTGTCAGTCTATCATCGCGAAGTCATTAGTTCGACGTCGGTTCTGTGACACAGACTTTCAGATCAATAAGTTACAAGTAACGTTTTTTCGGTTTAAAAGGGAGTCGCTGAAAAACTACAGCAGCGCACTGAGAATTGGCACCATACACCAGGGAGATACAGGTGAAACAAGAAAAAAAAAATCGTCTCCAGAGTCCAGAACTGATCACAATTCTCCGGTTGTCTCTTAAGTCGGCCATCGAAGAAGTCGATCTGAACAGCTAGGGGCTTCGCGGCATAACTCGAGTTTTTACACTAAATCGTTTTAGTGGCCGTGACTGAGGGAAGCCAAAACTCAAACGACAAAAATGGCGGATGTCTGAAAAGAGTGGGAGACAGACCGATGATGAGTGAGTATGAGAGCAAGAGGAGGAATGGAGGATGTAGGAGGGTGTGGAGAGGAGAGCAAAGAAAAGGGAAAGAGAAACGGAAAGGGAAAAAAGAGAGGGAAAGCGGAAAAGGAGAATGAACGGGGGCGAAAGATAATTCGTTAAAACTTATCGAGCGTAACTAATGAAAAAGAATTGTCGAAGTTATAAACAGAGTGATGAATAAGAAACGAGCAATTACTGAAACAGTTAACCCCCCCAAAAAAAAAAATCAAATGAATGCAATATTTAATAAGAAACAGCGAAGGAAAATGAACTTCGTTATAAAGGATAAAGCGATTAATCAATTATAACAGGATGTTCAGAGACTTGTGAGGAATCTGAGAGTGACAGAACAAAGAAAACATATACAGAAGGCCATTGAATAATTTCCCTCAAAATTACTCAGAATACCTATAACCAATTTCCATTGAGGGTATTCAACTGTAGCTAACGAGTAATTTTCATATCCAACCGTACCAATGAGTAATTTTTGTCAAAATTACCCAACTCAGCCAATGAATAATTTCCATTAAAATTACTTAGCTATATCATTGAGTAATTTTCCTTAAAATGACTTTAAAACCAGTGAGTAATAATCATTAAAAGTACCGGTTCTGCCACCGAGTAATTTTCATTAGTCACGAGCTCCTACATTCTTAGAAATACAAACAGAAAACGGAAAATGGTACATGAAAGAAAACGGAATGTAAACAAGAAACGGAAGGACAAAGAACGTTAAGATGAAACGGGGAAAACGCTAAAAGGTAAAATTGAAGCCGCAAATTCCGAGGAAAATGGAGTAGAAAATATACTGAAAATAGAATATACTATATGATTTAGGAAAAAAAAAGAAACTAGGAAAATATCATGTTAGAAAATGGTGCATAGGCAAAAGGATATGTGAACTTATATATGAACAAATCCTCAAAGAAATATAGAGAGAACATAAATTAACAAGTAATATAAACAAGCGAAGAGATGAGTCAACAGATGAATAAATACACGGGTCATCACACGAATAAACCAATAAAAAACAAAAACATATGCAAATTAACCAAAATAAGAAACCAAAAAAAAAACGAACCCGAAATGAAACACCAACAAATAACGAATGTGTTATTGGACGGGCCGAGGGGACGCGCCGAGGGGAGATAAGAACCTGTCAGCCTGAGGTTAAGGGGAGGGAAGTGAGGGCAGTAAAAGTTAGTTATGGAGACGAACCGGTGCAAACATTGTTAAAGAATGATCTATGTGCATGGCGAGTAAAAGGGTTGTGTGTTGGCTCCGTGCTGGGGGAGGAGGGGAGGGGGAGGGATAGGTTGGAGGGACGGTGGGAGGATGGAGACAGGGACGGAAGGGAAGGAGGAGGAGGAGGCAGGTTGGAGGGGAGGGGGAGGAGGCAGGTTGGAGGGGAGGGGGAGGAGGCAGGTTGGAGGGGAGGAGGAGGAGGCAGGTTGGAGGGGAGGAGAAGGGAGGAGAGAACAGGCCGCGACTCAGGACGGTAAACAATGTTGTTTATAGGTCGATTCGCGGGGGAAATTCTTCTAGACAGTAAGGGTGGAGGGAGAGACTCATGGGCGAGGTGAGTAAGGTAACAGGCAAGGTGAGCAAGGCCAGAGCAGAAACACATTACTCACCATGAGGAGGAAAGGGAAGGAAGGGGAGAGAAAAGGGGGGGGAGGAGAGGTAAAGGAGAGGGGAGGGGAGAGAAAGGTGGGGGGGAGGGAGAAGAGGAATGGGGGGAGGGAGAGAACTAGCTTGCTCGGGGATCTAAAGACAACACTTCGAGGCATGAAAAAAATGAGGGTCAAACAGGCCTTCAAGACGAACAAACAGGAGGCTTAAGGAAGCGACTAAAAAAGAAGAATGAGTTTAAATAAGTGTTATTTATATACCATTATATTGTTGATGAGATGGAGATGAAAGCGATAAAGGAACATTAACTGGATTTTGAAGTTAATAGTCTCTACACTTCACAGACATTCCCCTTCGTTTTTCAGTCCAATTTGGAAGGAAGCCTGCACGTAAATGTCCTGTAAAACAATAGTTACGTTATTGCTGGAGGTAACCTAAGGACTACACCTCGTAAAAGATTACATTTAATACAGGCATAAGAAGAACCAACCAGGAGCGCCCGAACCCGCTAGCTGTACATGAGAGTCTCAGTCGTTTCATGGCGATAAACAACATCACTTCGCGCGTAATTGCCGCGAAGGATTCTACTACTTCTTCACCAAACGCTGCTTAAAACGTTCCTGTCGAGCTGCTTCAAGGAACAGATTAACTTATTGAACCATGAACCTGAACAACAGTCAGTGGCCACAGATTATTCTACTACTTCACTAATCGCTGCTTAAAAGGTTCTTGTCGAGCTGTTTCAAGAAACCGATTGAACAATGAACAGGAAAAACAGCCCGTGGCCACAGCTGATTCACTGTCTAGTACAAACACGCGCGTGCATCTGCTAAGGCGATAAAAAAGGAGGTAAAAAGAGCTACCTGAGACTACTTTACTCACTGAACTATAGGGATTTTTTTAAACGTAAGTACTTTCCTTAACATATTCCCCAGCTTTTGGAATTGTTACTTTAGACTTTATGCTTTATCTATTCTCTATCTATTATCTATCCACTTTATCTCTCCCTATTTTAGATATATTTACACACGCACTGGTAAGGCCAACAGACCAACCATAGAAAATAGCAAGTGAGTTTTTTCCCCTCCACAAGTGCACCATCAGTCGACGCCGCGGGACTGTACAGAAGACACAGGTAATCCCCCCAAGACTTCCCAGAGGACTCAAGATTTGCATCACAAAGGACTCTGGCTCTTTTAAGAACCGTTTCTCCCGTCGTGAATATGGAAGTAAGGACGTATTGAATGTCATGAGGTGCAAAGACTGAGGGAAATAGGGTTTTGTGGTCTTTATTACATGTTTCGAGGCTTTCATGTCTGGACTATGAAAACAAGGGACACTGGCTAAAAAAAAAAGAATAAAGCGAGGAAAAGAAAGAAAGACTGGTACAACTGGCAGTCTGTCTTCTGTGATCTCTCCATCTTAGACGAGGAAATCACCTTAGAAAAACTTTTAAAAAGTTACCAGAAGACCCACAGCATATTTATTCTGGCAGGTGAACGAAAAGCAATATATATTCAGATAATATAAAGAAAGAAAAAAATAATAATATTCAGAAAAAAAATCTGTAAAGTAAAACAATATATTTTTTTTCCATTTTTCTGGTGAAATGCACTTTTGATCACATCGGTTCTTCTTATTCACCGAAGATCTAATACACGATACCGTTGAAATAATATATAATTTAATGCTATACTAAATGCATAACACTTTTTTCTCACTATCATCAACTTTTTTTTCTTCTAATCACTAATCACTAAACGACACAATGTCACGGAGATGCGCACGGAGGTCGCAGCGAGCACACACTGGCTGGGTCGCTGCGTCCAGTGTGCGCGCCCACGAGTGACAGCGGTAACGCGGCGGGCGTGTGGGCTGGTACAGGTGCTCCTCCGTCCTCAGTATCTACTCGCACCACCGATGACCCCGGCACTGAATGGCTGGCACTCCCGGGCGGCACCGACGGCCCGCTGGCACCCGCAGTAGCGACTCAACACGCAGCCACGATGTTGTCGCTAACGGGGTCGTGGTTCCCTGGCGCTCCGGAAGGCCTAGCCGCCATGTGAAGCACCAGGAATGGGGAAGGAGAGGACTACGCCTAAGCTCGCTACTCTCCCCACACGCCTACGCCCACGCTTATGATAGGTTTACTATTCCCGAGGAAATATGCCCGCGGGCGGCCTGGTGGCACCACGTGGCCGGGCGCCAGACCAGGAATAGTGCGGTTGGTGACGGAACCTCGCCAGCCCCGCGACACCGCTGCGGCCTACTCTGCCCCCGCCGCCCGCGCCCTGGCCACTGCGCCCGCGTTGTAGCCACGACGCCCATGAGCTGACCATATCGTTTTTAATGCTCTGTCTTTGGATTCTGATGGCTGTACAGTAATCTGACTACTCCAACTACAGTGATGGCTGACATATACTACAAACACTCA
The DNA here is from genome assembly GCF_015228065.2 of Penaeus monodon. Classification (NCBI taxonomy): domain Eukaryota; kingdom Metazoa; phylum Arthropoda; class Malacostraca; order Decapoda; family Penaeidae; genus Penaeus; species Penaeus monodon. The sequence continues at coordinate 45,983,445 of NC_051391.1, forward strand.
ACGTCGTCATCGGCAAGGCACTGACCAATACAAGCACTTTCCATCGTAAAAAAGTTCACGAACATGGAATATAAACAACGTTTTAAAAGCTCATCAGGCAAATCATACATAAGAGTGCGTTGGTATCCAACGCATATAATGAAATGTCAAAACAAGTAAACAAGGATTAAGAAAAAAAAAATGTTTACGGATATAACACATAACACGAGAACGATTACATTCAAGCAACAAATTCTTATCGCGACCGCAGTGTTACTAGGTCATGCACAAGCACAAAACAAAAACACCCAGTTCCGTAAACAACGACCACTGCCAACATCGCAGCAGCATGACCATCATTACTAACATCACTTGGATAAAAATCTCATCTTACGACACAGTCATAAAACTGTTATGAAATCGCCAGCAACATTCAGTATCGCATTCCGCCTCCCACCACGGACAGCGGTACGTCCCAACAGAAGCAAAGAACAACAACAACTTAACAACAGATAACAGTAACCAGCAGTTCAAAACAACGAACAGTAACAAGCCAACAGTAGGAAGGGAAGTCCTCCTCATAACCAGGAGTGCTAACCTTGCCAACACTCACCCGCTTGGAATGTGTAGAATTATTACTGTGGAATGTAGAGGCTGCGGAGGCCTTCACCTGCATAGTGTCAGGGTAATTGGCAACAGGTGGTGAGAACTTGTGGTGGCGAAACTCCTCCTTTAGGAACTGTTATTGTTATTGAAGCAATCGCTGTCGACTATGAAACAATGTTAATAATGTTTCTAGAACAAAATATATATTCGCTTTTTGTGGAGAGCAATATATTCCTGGTAGCAAATTTCCTTCTACTTTCAAATCCTGCCAGTCAGCTGTGTAAGCTATTATAGAAAGCTTTATAAATTGCGCAATAGGACAAATACTCAAGATTACAGTGCGAATACCTTTGTATTATTTATCTCTCTGTTCCCCGCTCCAATCACCCCCCCCCTCCCTCTTCCTTCTCTCTCAATCTCTGTCTCTGTTTCTATCTGTCTGTTTGTCCGTTCCATCTGTCAGTCTGCCTGTCTGTGTCTGTGTCTGTCTGTCTCTCTCCCCCCCCTCTCTCTCTCTCTCTCTCTCTCTCTCTCTCTCTCTCTCTCTCTCTCTCTCTCTCTCTCTCTCTCTCTCTCTCTCTCTTCTCTCTCTATCTATCTTATCTATCTATGTCACTCTCTGCTTTTCCTCTTATGTTTGCTCTGTCCTTGCCCTTTCTCGCTCATACCGAAGCCTTGAAACATCGGCTTCTACACAGGCGGAAGAAAAGCAAAACATCTTCAAAAGAAAGTTCCGAATGAGGGGTCGCCTCTCGTAACTTGATTGAATATCTTTGTTCTCAATCACGAGAACAAATACTAAAAAATGGAGGAAAAATAAAGTTCTTACTTTAATGTATATCATTACTGTAACGACTGTATCGCAAATATTATGCATAATCGGTCGACAACAAAGAGAATGGTGATTATCCTGATAGCGTCGAAGACTGTATGCACAGAGCAAAATACCTACACAATAAAATTAACCCAAAGGATGATGTAAGACTTTTGTTGATAAGAATCACGACGATGTTAAGATTAATGGCGTTATTAAGAGAATAGTTATGGCTGCAGTGAAGTACAAGTATGTGATGTATGCCTCTTAAGTCCTTTTACAATAACTATTTTAAAAGTTGGCGCGTAAGCTTGCGTTAAGGAATTTCTCTAACTTCTGAAACACACGGAAAAGAAACAAAAACAAAAAAAAAAAAGATAACGAAAAAGAAAAGGAAAAAACAAACAGAGATGAGATATGAAAAATGAAATGAGCAAACCACCGATGATAAAGATAAAGAGACCGGAAATGGAAGAGAAAAATGGAGATTATATCGGTATCATTAGGTACTTTTTTTCTCTCTGACGTAGAAAGTTTTGGCATCGGATGGCCTTGTAACAATCTGTTTCATATTTCTCTTTATATCTACTGTCATTTCCTTATCTTTCATTCTAATGTCACTCTTAGCTTGGAGTCTTTCCCATCTGGACTTTAATCCACGTCAATCTGATCTTCAATCCAGTTCGTTCCAACTCGTCTCCTTGATCTCCTTGCCCCGTTAGCCACCTGAGCTAACTACACAAGATCTAACTCCACTGATCTCCTGTTTAAATGACCTGACACTCCCCATTGCGGTTCGATGCCGTGTCTGTTTCTTTTGGGCGGACTGGGATCAAACTCCGGACGGCTCCTCGACCGCAGGACCGTCGACGTAACCGCAGGTCTTGAGATCCGAGTTTTCCCGCGAATTCCTCTATTTCCCCTTTTCGTTCTTCCTCTTTCCTTATCATTCCCGATTTACTTCCATTTCTAAAATTTTATCCTCATACTTAAAGAATTATTTTGACCCATCTTGACTTTTAATGTTTGTTTGTTTGCCACGCCGCAAACGACACACAATGCCGGTGGGTCTCCTCACCCTAACCGTCAATCCCTCGCGACCAGGCAGTCCCCACTTCGACGTAAATGAACACTTGCGCTGATCTATGGATGAACAAATCACTTTAATCACCCCGGGTAAATCGCCTCGGCTGGAGAGGAATTCGTATCGGAAGATCCCCTGAGGCGCTGGGCTGAGACTGAAGCCTTATCTGTGATTGCCGAGGCGTGAGCGTGTTACACGGTATTGTGGGATGCACGGGGGATGCGCGATAACGTTGCTGATGTCGTGTTGGAAGGAAACTCAACGTGATTTGCATACTCACGGTCAGTGAGTCTGATTAATCTGTAAGTAAGACTGCAAATGATTTTGTTTAGTTTCCTCACTGTGTGTCTTCTATTTACGAATTTCTTAACTCGCATTTCAAAGGGTATAACCCCGGTGGTTTGCTGATATGATAACAGAAAGAAAACAGAAAATGCAATGCGTTTATTCTGAGTATTGGATTCTATCTTCTGGTCTGGAACCGATTCTGATTTCGTACCTGTTTCTCATCGTTCTAGTATATTTACAAATTAATGTGTTTCCGAGACATCGGTAATATATAAAAATAATATAATTAAACAATGATTCGAAACATATTTAATTTGTATGGGAAATATGTTCTTCATCCCTATAAATCCTTAAACAGCAAGCACCTTAATTCGAATAGCTTTAACTCCGCCACGGCGATAAATTTAATGATGTGACTCACATCCATTAGATCCAGCGACGAGCAGATGTTGCGATTTGGAGGCGCTGTAAAACGGTGATCTGAATGTGTGCAATTATCTCCGCGGATTGCGTGGCACGAAGGCACGACAATGGCCACACCAACCATGGGTCTGACGCGGGAATAAACAATCCCCAGCCGGGTGTCATGTCGAGGATAAACCATTGCACAAAGAGAGGGCAAAGAGTCTCCCTCCGCCCTTGTTCCCGCGGTCTGAAGAGCAGATGCAAATCGTGGCGAAAGGATGTTTATTTACGGCTGCTTCCAAGACACAACCTTGTACGATCCCTCCGTCTACGATCTGCTGACGACCTCCTTCGCCTTCGCAAGAGAGAAGAGGCAGATGAAGAAGAAGGTAAACATTTTGCCTGTTGACACGGCCGAGGTGGTGCGAGGTGCTCACAGGATGGATATGTTATTGGGGCTGAAAATGGGGTTCTAAGTGTAACGTAACCAGATTTTTTCTAGAGGATTCTGTCAGAGTGTCCACGCAAAAACGATGACAAAACACGAGGTGTTGAGAGGAGGTGGGTGTTCCACTTCAAAAGCCCGGTAGCTAGCGTCTGATGGAGATATTTGGCTTTCGACGTCCAACGCAAAGAACTGTTTTTAGTATAAATGGAAGCTGTTTTTTATCCCCTTTGATTAGATTATAAGATGCATCTGAATGAGAAACTGACAAAGCGTTAAATTAAAACGGTAACATATAAGAAAAAAATAAAGAAAAAGTCAACGAAATTATACTTTAAGAATCTTTTCCGTGATATATCAGTTAACACATTATCTAAATAAAGCGACACATACATTAGCATAGTAAAGCAGCTGAGAAATTCTAATCCACCTTTTGTCTTTGAGGACAAAGACCACGCACAAAATGCCCTGTTCTTTGTGTCGGCCATCTAAATA
>NC_051391.1:46015060-46020060 GCF_015228065.2 Penaeus monodon
AAAGAGGAGGGAGATGAGGGAAATGGGGGGGAAGGGAGGAGGGAGTATAGCCTAGGGAGGAAGGGGAAAAAAAGAGAGTGAGGAAGGAGGGAGGAAGGGAAGAAGGAGAGTGACGACGACCCAAGTAAGAAAGAGGGGAACCGAAATAATAAAAAGAGGAGAGGAATGTATAAGAAATCTAAGAAAGAAGGGCATACTTAAAAAAAAAAATACACCGAAATTTGCTCCCTCGGCTTTGATCTCCTTATCCATCCCCACGTAAGGAACAGGCGACATGAAATGCAGATCCCGGCCCCGCCTTCCTCTCTCTCTCTCTCTCTCGCTCTCTCTCTCGCTCTCGCTCTCGCTCTCTCTCTCTCTCGCTCTCTCTCTCTTTCTCTTTCTCTTTCTCTCTCTCTCTCTCTCTCTCTCTCTCTCTATGCGTAACTTTTGACGTCGGGCGAAGGGAGCTCAAAATAAACTTACGGACATACCAGCCTGACACGTGTAGCTACGCCTCGCTCCCATACATACGCATAGGGGGAGACACTATTAAAGAACATTAAGCCTTGAATCATATACACGACGTATTGGTATATCCACGTAACTTCGACGGTGATCTGTATCTAAATACGAACGTTTTTTTTCTTCCTCTCCCTTTCTTTGTTATGTGTTTGCTTAGAGAAATTGGCATTGTTAAAAAAAATCGTAAAGATCTTGGAAATATTTCTTTTGAAGCGAAGAGATGAACTCGTTAGCGATACTCCTGTGTGAGAAGCGTGCTCTCCACACTGTTTGTTTGACGGCTTTTATGAGGGCGGCACCGAGATCCTGAGTGCCCGAGAGAGTGGGGTAGGGATGAGGATGAGGGGAAGGTGGGGGGACTTGTTGGATGTGCGGTTAAAAGCCAAGGTACACCGGAAGCGACGTAGTAACATTATAATCATTCCTTCCTCCTGTCGCTTCGTCTTTTGCTTTCTGTCTATCTTGGTCTACCTCTGTCTGTCTGGTGTTTATTTCTTTCTCTTCCTCCCTCTCTTTCATTCTTTCTTTGTTTGTTTATTTCTTTGCTTGTTTGTTTCTCTTTCTTTCTTTCTCACACTCACTCACTCACTCTCTCTCTCTCTCTCTTCTCTCTCTCTCTCTTTTCTCTCTCTCTCTCTCTCCTCTCTTTTCTCTTCTCCCCTCTCTCTCTCTCTGTCATTATGTTCTTTAATCTGTGACTTACCGCCAGCGATCATGCAAACACGGAATACACCGTAAGATAGCTTCAGAGCAAACACATACCACGAAAATATACTAACTGCTGTATATACTCTTCGCGAGACAAAAAGAAAGAAGAAATAAATGTGAGATAAAAGAAAATCACACAAAAACACAGAAATCCCATTTGGTCTTCATCATTCAGCCTTCTAAGATACCCATCTAGGTCAAATATCGTTGTTACAGATGTCGAAAATGGTTTGAATGAGTGAAAAATTGACCAAGAAAAAATCACAATCCGTAATTTTGATGAGATGACGTATATAAACATATATTAACACATCTTGTTTATGAACTCAACTCTTTATTCTGTTTTGTATTTATTTGAATCGAACGTATTATTGTCGGTCATTCAGGATCACTCTTTCAATAGAAACCAGTCGGAATGAACCGAACAGATAAGAAGCAAAGAGATAAAAAGATAGCTATTTATTTATCGTTTCATCTCGGAAAACCCTGAAACAGTTTCTGTTTCCTTTGCTAGCCAAGCAGGGACAACTTATCCATATTTGTATCATGTCACCACAAGCACAACCACTATAATGGGTGATGTGTTTTTGCGTTGTATCGGTAGACACACCACTGACAGTAGTTTTAGGAGACGGGTTTCTACAACTTTCTACAAAAAACACCTTTATTTCTACACTAGCATTTACCTAATGACAGAGAGTGATATATTTCGGGTTTCCAAGAATACTTGCATATTAATGTTGATCGTAGTTTTATAGGGATATTATACCAACATATTTTCTTGTCTCCATAAAGTGGCCTTATATACTTTCGTGCAGTTAGTCAGACATGTAAAATTCCTATTTGACTTATGACTACCATACGCCAAACCGAGTAGTTGTTTTGCTATCGTTTATTTTTGTTGGGTAAGCTGCGTTCTGTAAACAAGAAATTCAGTTCAATTATATTTTTCGTTTATCAGTCTGTGTCTTTAGACACAGACACAGACACACACACACACAGACACACACACACAGACACACACACAGACACACACTCACAGGACACACACACACAGACACACACACACAGACACACACACACACAGACACACACAACACAGACACACACCAACACAGACACACACACACAGACACACACACACAGGACACACACACACAGACCCCACACACACACAAGACACACACACACGACACACACACCACAGACACACACACACAGACACACACACACAGACACACACACACAGACACACACACACAGACACACACACACAAGACACACACACACAGACACACACAGACAGACACACACACACAGACACACACACACAGACACACACACAGACACACACACACACACACACACACAACACACAACAAAACACAACACACCAACACACACACCACACAACACACACACACACACACACAACACACACACAAACCACACACACCACACTTATCACCTACCTAACGCCCGACCAGAAGAGTACCACATAAAATAAAAGAGAATGTCCTAAACTGCAGACGACCACTTTACACCTTAACAAGCGAATAACTGCTACAGTACATTGGTGAGTCACTTCACAAAACAAAATATAGTTAAGGCTCTATTCTCAAATAAAACTCGAAACATCCACTTTAACTATCAACATGCAAGTAGAAGCGGGTGGTTTCTAAAATTCTCTGCTATAACTGGCATAAATTATACATTTTTTTTTTTTTTACTGTTGAGGTTACAGCTTGTTTAAAACGAGTTTGATGGTCATAATGGCATTCTCGGGATAGATTTCACTCGTGGTCTTGACTTGAAGGAGAAGGAAATTGTAAAGTTCATTTGTTAAGGACCAATAAGCGCACTTGACCATTTTTCTTATCTTTATTTTATATATATTACATTATATTAGTATTATTATTATTATATATTATTATTATATTATTATTATTATAATTATATATTATAAATATTGCGATTCGGTATGTATGTTATATGTAGATATCGCTCTGAAGTAGCATTAGAATATGTGTGAAATTACCCATCAGTACTATCATGGATATTTACACCCTAAAATGCGAGCCTCACCCTTTGAAATAAATAAATAAAGAACACAACAATTAAACAAATCGACAAATAAATAATGAAAATCGAAGAAGAAAAGTAAGGACAGAGAGAGCCACTACATTCACACACATTCCCACAGACACCACAGCATCTCTCCCACCCCTTTTCCCTCTTTCGCCCGCCCCCAACCGCCTCGCTCGTCCTCAAAGGGACTCGAGAGCAAACGAGCAACGACAAGCAGGGAAACGGGCTTGATCCACGAGGCCTACGAGCCAAGATAATCTCCCACCTCGTTATCCTTATCTCAGGGCAATCATCGCTTCGAGAAACATCATCATCATCTCACGCTTCATCAAAAGCGTTCCCGGAGATGCTGATAACTCATTTCCCGCCCATCTTCTGTTCGCACCTGCTCGAACTAATTAAACGGCGGAGATTGAAAAAAAAAAAAAATAGTCTTCACCGGAAAAGAAAAAAAAGAAAAAAAAAAAAAAAAAAAAACATGCAAAAGTCCTCATCTCTCCGGTGTTCCATATGTTGTCACGGTTTGTTAAAAAGAGTCGACGCAATCATTCACGACTTTAAAGGCTCGAAATCATCTGCATGTTGTCGTAAGGGTTGAGGAGGGAGAAGGTGCAAAGGGGGGTAGGGGGGGGGGAAGGAGTAATCGGAAGCAAAAAACGAACAGAAAATTCGGTGTCTGAAATAATTCGTGGACGGGAGGAAAGTAAATAAACGCAAAGAATAGAGGGCGGTGAGAGGGAAGATGGAGTTTGATAAGCAAAACGAAATAAATAAAACTTCAAAAGATAATAAGAGGTCTTAGTAATGCCGACTATACATCAAAGATAACTGCTGCACTTCTGGTGCATTAAATCCCACACCCCACATGACACACCACACACACACCACACACACACACACACACACACACACACACACACACACACACACACACACACACAAACACACACACACACCACACACACAAACTGCTCGCGTCTTGGGATTTTTATTATTTCACTTTACCATTTTACATTCCCTTATTTCAGCGAAAGAAAAAAAATCACAACACAAAACAAACATAAATAATTACCTTTGGCTAAGAAACACGAACATTAATCCAGAGAAAGTTTGACAATGAAACCCTAATGTGATGTTTACGAATCTGTAACATGTTCAGGGGCACGCACCATTCTCTTCATCACTCCCCTACAATGGACGCACGCAAACAGGCGCTCCATCACGCTGTCAGGTTGAGTTTGTGTTTAAATCTGACTTCACAGGAATCCAAATCCATTGGACAAATTGAAGGGGAAACAAATTATAGAAGGAAACATATGGATGTACTTTGTCACGGGTTATCTTCTGCTGCGGGTCAATGCATACGTTATTTTTCTCCTGTGGGAGAAGAACGATGTCCAAGTTGGTCTATCCATGTATTTAGGTAACATTAATGCATACTATTTAAAGAAAAACCACGCAGTAACACACCATTCGTACAGAAATAAAGAAAACAGAAATAAAAGTAACGACAGGGTAAGTACATTATATCCGGGTTAGGGCACGAAGAAGGGGACCTGGGAGGGTCTGCCCTTTCTCTGGTGTCTTGAAAAATGAAGGCTGGGCGGACGTCCCCCAACACACGTCCTTAAACGGACCGAAAGATAAATGGTTTAAGGATTTTAGCGTTAAGACGTTCCATCATGCAGACGGAGGTCTTA
>NC_051391.1:46027560-46035060 GCF_015228065.2 Penaeus monodon
AGATCCTGAGTGCCCGAGAGAGTGGGGTAGGGATGAGGATGAGGGGAAGGTGGGGGGTACTTGTTGGATGTGCCGGTAAAAAGCCACAGGTACACCGGAAGCGACGTAGTAACATTTATAATCATTCCTTCCTCCTGTCGCTTCGTCTTTTGCTTTCTGTCTTATCTTGGTCTACCTCTGTCTGTCTGGTGTTTATTTCTTTCTCTTCCTCCCTCTCTTTCATTCTTTCTTTGTTTGTTTATTTCTTTGTTTGTTTGTTTCTCTTTCTTTCTTTTTTCTCACACTCACTCACTCTCTGTCTCTCTCTCTCTCTCTCTCTCTCTCTCTCTCTCTCTCTCTCTCTCTCTCTCTCTCTCTCTCTCTCTCTCTCTCTCTCTCTCTCTGTCATTATGTTCTTTAATCTGTGACTTACCGCCAGCGATCATGCAAACACGGAATACACCGTAAGATAGCTTCAGAGCAAACACATACCACGAAAATATACTAACTGCTGTATATACTCTTCGCGAGACAAAAAGAAAGAAGAAATAAATGTGAGATAAAAGAAAATCACACAAAAACACAGAAATCCCATTTGGTCTTCATCATTCAGCCTCTAAGATACTATATTAGGTCAAATATTCGTTGTTAACAGATGTCGAAAATGGTTTGAATGAGTGAAAAATTGACCAAGAAAAAATCACAATCACGTAATTTTGATGGAGATGACAGTATATAAACATATATTAACACATCTTGTCTTATGAACTCAACTCTTTTATTTCTGTTTTGTATTTATTTGAATCTGAACGTATTATTGTCGGTCATTCAGGATCACTCTTTCAATAGAAACCAGTCGGAATGAACCGAACAGATAATGACAGACAAAGAGATAAAAAGATAAGCTATTTATTTATCGTACATCTCGGAAAACCCTGAAAACAGTTTCTGTTTCCTTCGCTAGCCAAGCAGGGACAACTTATCCATATTTGTATCATGTCACCACAAGCACAACACTATTAATGGGTGATGTGTGTGCGTTGTATCGGTAGACATCACACTGACAGTAGTTTTAGGAGACGGGTTTCTAACAACTTTCTAACAAAAACACCTTTATTTCTACACAGCATTTACCTAATGACCGAGAGTGATATATTTCGGGTTTCCAAGAATACTTGCATATTAATGTTGATCGTAGTTTTATAGGGATATTATACCAACATATTTTCTTGTCTCCATAAAGTGGCCTTATATACTTTCGTGCAGTTAGTCAGACATGTAAAATTCCTATTTGACTTATGACTACCATAAGCCAAACCGAGTAGTTGTTTTGCTATCGTTTATTTTTGTTGGGTAAGCTGCGTTCTGTAAACAAGAAATTCAGTTCAATTATATTTTTCGTTTATCAGTCTGTGTCTTTAGACACAGACACACACACACACAGACACACACACACAGACACACACACACAGACAGACACACACACACACACACACACACACACACACACACACACACACACACACACACACACACACACACACACACACACACACACACACACACACACACACACACACACACACACACACACACACACACACACACACACTAATTCACCTACCTAACACGCAGACCAGAAAGAGTAGCAACATAAATAAAAGAGGAATGTCCTAAACTGCAGTCGACCACTTACACCTTAACAAGCGAATAACTGCTACAGTACATGGTGAGGTCCACTTCACAAAACAAAATAATAGTTAAGGCCCTCTATTCTCACAATAAAACTCGAACATCCACTTTAACCATCAACATGCAAGTAGAAGCTGGGTGGTTTCTAAGTCTCTGCTATAACTGGCATAATTTACATACGTGTTGAGGTGTACAGCTTGTTTAAAACGAGTTTGATGGTCATAATGGCATTCTCGGGATAGATTTCACTCGTGGTTCTTGACTTGAAGGAGAAGGAAATTGTAAAGTTCATTTGTTAAGGACCAATAAGCGCACTTGACCATTTTTTCTTATCTTTATTTTATTATTATTATTATTATTATTATTATTATTATTATTATTATTATTATTATTATTATTATTTGCGATTCGGTCTTGTATGTTATATGTATATATCGCTCTGAAGTAGCATTAGAATATGTGTGATTTACCCATCAGTACTATCATGGATATTTACACCTAAAATGCGAGCCTCACCCTTTGAAATAAATAAATAAATGAACAAACAATTAAACAAATCGACAAATAAATAATGAAAAAGAAGAAGAAAAGTAAGGACAGAGAGAGCCACTACATTGCACACAAATTCCACACAGACACCACAGCATCCTCTCCTCACCACCCTTCTCCCCCTCTTCCGCCGCCCCCCACCCGCCTCGCTCGTCCTCAAAGGTGACTTCGAGGCAAACGAGCAACGACAAGCAGGGGACGGTCTTGATCCACGAGGACCTACGAGCCAGAATAATCTCCCACCTCGTTATCCTTCTTCTCAGGGCAATCATCGCTCGAGAAACATCATCATCATCTCACGCTTCATCACGCGTTCCCGGAGATGCTGATAACTCATTTCCCGCCCCTCTTCTGTTTCGCACCTGCTCGAACTAATTAAACCGGCGGAGATTGAATAAAAAAAAAAAATAGTCTTCACCGGAAAAGAAAAAAAAAGAAAAAAAAAAGAAAAAAAAAACATGCAAAACGTCCTCATCTCTCCGGTGTTTCCATATGGTTGTCACGTGTTTGTTTAATAGAGTCCCGAGCGCAGTCATTCATCTGACTTTAAAGGCTCGAAATCATCTGCATGTTGTCGTAAGGGTTGAGTGAGGGAGAAGGGTGCAAAGGGGGGTTAGGGGGGGGGAGGGAGAGTAATCGGAAGCATAAAAACGAACAGAAATTCGGTGTCTGAAATAATTCGTGGACGGGAGGAAAGTAAATAAACGCAAAGAATAGAGGGCGGTGAGAGGGAAGATGGGAGGTTTGATAAAGCAAAACGAAATAAATAAAACTTCAAAAGATATATAAGAGGTCTTTAGTAATGCCGACTCTATACCATCAAAGATATAACTGTGCAGCTTCTGGTGCATTAAATCCACACACACTGACACACACACACACACACACACACACACACACACACACACACACACACACACACACACACACACACACACACACACACACACACACAAACTCGCTCGCGTCTGTGCATTTTTATTATTTCATTTACCATTTTACATTCCCTTATTCAGCGAAAGAAAAAAAATCACAACACAAAACAAACATAACTAATTACCTTTGGCTTAAGAAACACGAACATTAATCCAGAGAAAGTTTGACAATGAAACCCTAATGTGATGTTTACGAATCTGTAACATGTCCAAACACGCACCATTCTCTTTCCTCACTCTCCCTACAATGGACGCACGCAAACAGGCGCTCCATCACGCTGTCATGTTGAGTTTGTGTTAAATCTGACTTCACAGAATCCAAATCCATTGGACAAATTGAAGTAACACTTATAGAAGGAAACATATGGATGTACTTTGTCACGGGTTATCTTCTGCTGCGGGTCAATGCATACGGTTATTTTTCTCCTTGTGGGAGGAAGAACGATGTCCCAGTTGGTCTATCCATGTATTTAGGTAACATTAATGCATACTATTTAAAGAAAATCACGTCAGTAACAACTACCATTCGCACAGAAATAAAAGAAACAGAATAAAAGTAAACGACAGGGTAAGTACATATATCCGGGTTAGGGCACGAAGAAGGGGACCTGAGAGGGTCTGCCCTTTCTCTGGTTGTCCGTGAAAAATGAAGGCTGGGCGGACGTCCCCCAACACCACGTCCTTAAACGACCGAAAGATAAATGGTGAAGGATTTGTAGCGTTAAGACGTCCATCATGCAGACGGAGTGTCTTAGAACATCTGGTCCTTGTTGAGGTCATTACGAGCTTTGTTTACTTGTGTAGATGATATGATATGCGATGTTATTCGTATACACAAGTGTATTTATCATACACAAAGTAAGGATAGGGTAAACAATTTCCTAATAACTACTCAGGATAAGTGTAGTTCCGATAAGTATATCTTTTTCCTCCACAAGCCTCGCACTGCCTGCATACTTATCACAAACGATGTGATACTTGCAACCATTTTCTTTTCGATACGTATTTTCATTATAGAAATCTTTATTCGTATTTTTCACTAAATCTACAAACAGCCCCTATCGATTTATTTTTAAAACAAATGCACATCCATCCTGCATAACCCATTTTCTGTCTAAAAACGACCATTCTTCATGAAAAAAAATCTCACTCTGAAGGAATAATCGTATCTCGTGACTCCCTTTTGAAAAATCTTGATGAATGATTTACTCACTACCGTGGGACATGTTTTGGGTACAAGCCTTTGCCTGAGTGTTTTAAAGATAAGGAAGAGGCAGGCGTTCACACGAGTATAAGTATCCGTTACTTATACGTTGTACTTGTCGAGCGATTAATAGTTAATTCTTACGGCTATTAAGACACTTTGATGAGGCGATGAATAAACAAAGTACGCGTACAATGTTTTTTTTTTAAGGTCGCTTATGTATATATAATAAATATGAATGGCTGAATAAAGATATGTGGTTATCAAATTAGCTGAATGACTGATATACTATCTAACTGAATATTTAATTGACAAATGGAGACGTAACATCTGAATAACTGATAGACTATCGGCTCATGATTTATTGCCTTTGCAACATTAGAAAGATGACAGATAAGTGCATAACTTACTGTAAGTGATTTTTTTTTTAACAAAAGGCTTAGAAGTCAGTGACAACCCAGATTGCCTTTTGCATCAACGAATCCTTTGAAAGGCCTTATCGCATGCACACTATCCACTTCTGCCTTTAACCAACAGGATATTACGGCCAGTATCTGTTACTAACGTCATCTAGCCGATATATTGTGGTCTTTGAAGAACAGCTTCAGTAGAGACCTTATGAGGAGAATAAGCAACGAGACATTTTTATCAGGAAGGAATGATTTAAAACGGCCGTCTGAGTTATCATGATACTAAGTGGACTATGCTTTCCTTTGCAAAAAAGATGTTTGCTGTATCTTATGAAATGGAGACGAGGTTTAAAGAGCAGAGTGTTGGTGGCTAATATACAATAATAATTATGGTGATAATAGAAGTTATAACAACAATAATAATAAATGATAAGAACAACAACGACAATAAAATAATAATAATAATAATAATAATAATAATAATAATAATAATAATAATAATAATAATAATAACAACAACAACAACAACAACAACAACAACAACAACAAAACACCAATAATAATAATGATGATAATAATAATGATAATTATTATTATTATTATTATTATTATTATTATTATTATTATTATTATTATTATTATTATTACTATTATTACTATTATCATTAATAATGATAATAACAATAATAATTATCTTTAAAATTACGATTATTATTATCATCATTATCATTATCATCATTACAAAAAAGAAAACAGCAATAAAACAATAAAAATAATTATTATAGTGTTAGTGTTATTATTATTATTATTATCATTATCATTATTATTATTATTAATAATATTATTATTATTATTATTATTATATTTTTACAATTATTGTCATTATCATAATTATTAGTAGTAAACGTAGTAGCATTAGCATTATCATGATCAATGTGACAATTAAAATTTTAAAAAATATTTCAAAATAGATATACCTGAAATGCCTTTGAGACGGAACTGGTAAGAAAAAAAGGGTGCGGCCGAAGGTAGAAGGGGAGAAAGGAGGTGTGGGCAAAGGGAGAGAGGGGGGAGTGAACGACGAAAGGGAAGAGGGAAGGGAGGAGAGAGGTCGAATCGAAGGAGAGGAAAGGAGACACGAAGAGATCGAAGGGAAGGTAGAAACAACGAGGTTAGAGAGAGGAAGAGAGAGGACTCATAGAGCGGAAGGTAAGCATTGGGGGTGCAAAGAGGAGAAGAGAAAGGGTGAAGATAGAGACGAAAAGGGGGAAGTAACGAGGGGAGAGAGAAAAAAAAGGAGAGGGCGTGGCAAAGGGAAACGTCCCAGACACCCATTTCTAAAAAGTGTTGAATGGGGCAGCACAAAGAGGCGCGTGGAGAGCTCGACTTATACGATGATGGCGAGTGACAGCCACAGGGAGGGGCCGCCACATTACCCTCTCCTCCGCCCTGACTCTCTGGACGAAGCGCTTCTTCGTCTTCTTTTGTTTTTGGAGACCGGGATGGATAGGCCTTCATTTCCTTGATTTCATCTTTTTTGGTTACATAAAACTGGGTATGGGATATGTATAAATCAATGAATATATAAAAATGTATACCGTTCAAATCATGTACATTTATCCATACACACACACACACACATATATAGACAGAGAAAGAGAGAGAGAACGAAACAGACAGACAAACAGAGAAAGAAAAAAGAGACAGACAGAGACAGAACGAAGAACGGATGTGGTCATAAAAAGCACCGGTCTCCAAGGAACATTTCCATCGAGGAATTCGTCTGGCGTCAACAGCGGAACCCCAAAACAAAGGGAAGACTCATTTCTAATCTTGATTTCGGGCCACCAGGGGTGCAGGTCCCCCCACCCCCCGCCCACACGCCCGCAACCCCTCACATCTCAATACTCATCTATACGCCTACGTCAGCCCACATGACCACCCGCCGTTCACCCGCCCAACCGCCCACTCGGCTCCCCATCTATCAGTCGTCGATTTACTCACAAAACGTGTAACTCAAAGAAAACACGCATCCGAATATCCACACGAAAGACCAACGAAATAAAAATGTATAAATAAATTGATAGATAAATGAATGTTCAGTAGATAGATACATGAATAATTAACAAAATTAATGATTAACAAAATTAATGAATAAAAATTAAATAAATTGATAATCAACAAATGGATAAATAAACAATAAATAAGCGAATAATTAATAAATGAATGAATGAATGAATAAATAAATCACTTGTGCATGAACAAATAAATAAATAAATTACAAAAAAACAAACATAGTTAAACAGATAAATCATAAAACAGAAAAATAGGAAAAAAGAAAAGTAGAAGAAAAAAAAATTCATAATGGCAGGAAACGACGAATCCACAGAGATCGAGCTCGACCCGTCTCCGCGCAAGAGACCAAATCCCGCGATGATGCTTTTGGAAACTTCTAATTTTAGTTCGGCAGCAGACACGCCTCTGGGACACGGCGGGGGTCGAGGAGCCTCCCTGTGCACGCGGCTCTGGGAGGAAGGAGGCGCACAGGGGAAAAGGAAGGAGGAGGGGGAGAAGGGTGCAGGAGGGGAAAAGGAAGGACGAGGGGGAGAGGGGTGCAGGAGGGGGAGAGGGGTGCAGGAGGGGGAGGGGGAGAGCGCAGGAGGGGGAAGAGAGGGGAAAAGGAAGGACGCGGAGAGGGGTACAGGAGGGGGAGCGGGAGATGGGTACAAGA